>NW_020185335.1:8336293-8336753 GCF_003031525.2 Neophocaena asiaeorientalis asiaeorientalis
CACAGAACATTCTCCAGGATAGATCACATCCTGGGTCACAAATCAAGCTTCATTAAATTTAAGAAAATTGAAATCATATCAAGCATCTTTTCAGACCACAACACTATGAGATTAGAAATCAATTACAAGGAAAAAACATAAAAAACACTAATATATGGAGGCTAACAATATGATACTAAATAACCAAGAGATCACTGAAGAAATCAATGAGGAAATCAAAAAATACCTAGAGAAAAATGACAATGAAAATATGACGATCCAAAACCTATGAGAGGCAGCAAAAGCAGTCCTAAGAGGGAAGTTTATAGCAATACAAGCCTAAAGAAGAGAGAGAAATGACCCGAGAAAATATTCGAAGAGTTTATAGTAGAAAACTTCCCTAGCATGGGAAAGGAAACACCACCCAAGTCCAGGAAGTGCAGAGAGTCCCATACAGGATAAACCCAAGGAGAAACACGCC
>NW_020185335.1:8336861-8370994 GCF_003031525.2 Neophocaena asiaeorientalis asiaeorientalis
AAAAAAAAAAAAAAAAGGTTCTGAAGAACCTAGAGGCAGGACAGGAATAAAGTCGCAGACCTAGAGAACGGACTTGAGGACACGGGGAGGGGGAAGGGTAAACTGAGATGAAGTAAGAGAGTGGCATGGACATAGATACACTACCAAATGTAAAACAGAGAGCTAGTGGGAAGCAGCTGCATAGCACAGGGAGATCAGCTTGGTGCTTTGTGACCACCTAGAGTAGTGAGATAGGGAGGGTAGGAGGGAGACACAAGAGAGAGGGGATATGGTGATATATGTATACGTATAGCTGATACACTTTGTTATACATCAGCAACTAACACAAAAATGTAAAGCAATTATACCTCCATAAAGATGTTAAAAAAAAAGAAAACTTGGCAAAAATTTTAAGAAGAAAAGACTATTTTAAAAATTGCAAACACTTTGTCTGTAATTTCACTCCTGATAATGTCTTAAGCAAACAGTGAAGACAACAATACACACATACACACATAAAGATATTTACTGCAGATTATTTACTATATCAACCCATTGTAAGGATGTAAATGACTAAGAGTATTAAGACATTATGAAAAAAACACTTATAGAAGTCAATGTGAAACCATCCGATTAAATAAGAAATCGAGAAGAAAAAATGTGTATAAAATACCCAAATATTTTTTTATACAGCAGGTTCTTATTAGTTATCTAATTTATACATATTAGTGTATATAATATACAATATCCCTCTAAATAATCTGTGGTTCAAAGAAAAAGATACTAGAGAAATGAGAAAATAGTTTTACCTGAATGATAACGAAAACAACAATGTATCAAAATTTGGGTACTGCACTTAAAGCAGTGCTTAGAGGAAAATGCATAGCTTCAAAAATTTATATGGGGATATGGGGATATGTATATGTATGTATGTATACATATAAAGCTGATTCACCTTTTTATACAGCAGAAACTAACACACCATTGTAAAGCAATTATATTCCAATAAAGATGTTAAAAAAAAAAGAAAATCATATGGTCTAAAATCAATGATCCAATACTAGGAAGAAGCTAGAAAAAGGAGAGCAAGTTTAAATCAAGTAACTAAAAGGAAAAGATAATAAAGAGGGGAAATCAGTGAAATAAAAATCAAGCAATAGTGAAAAATCAACAAAACCAAAAGTAGGCTCTTTAAAAATTTTTAAATTGAGCCCTATTAGCAAATCTGATCAAGAAAAAAAGAAAAATGTAAATTATCAATATCCATAATGAAAGAGAATATATCATTACAGACATTAAAACAATAATAAGGGACTATTATGAAAAACATATCACAATAAATTTATCATAGATGAAGTGGACGGATTACTTGAAAGACACAAACCACCAGAACTTCACAGGAAGTAATGGAAAACTTGAATAGTGCTATATCTGTTTAAAAATGAATTCATAATTTAAAAGTTTCTCTGTGGAATTTTCCACAAAGAATATTCCAGGCCTATGTGGCCTAGGTGATAAATTCTATCGTCTGTTTAAGGAAAAAATATTATCCATCTTACACAAACTCTTTCAGGAAACAGAGGGGGAGGGGACACTTGCCAACTCATTTTATGAAGGCAATATAACCGTGATACAAAAATGAAAGAAGGAAAGAAGGAAGGGAGGGAGGAAGGGAGCAGGGAGGGAGAGAGTGAGGGAGTGAGGGAGGGAGGGAGGGAGGGAGGGAGGAAGGAAGGAAGGAAGGAAGGGAGGAAGGGAAGAAGGAAGGAAATTTCAGACCAATGTATGTCACTGAAGTAGATATAAAAATCCTAGACAAAATACTTGCAATTTATTAAAAGATAACACATCATAACCAAATAGTCTTTATAACTAATATGCAAGATTGGTTCAATATTAGAAAATCAATCAATGTAACTGACCACATCAACAGTAAAAAGGAAAATATGCTATGGTCGGTCATCTCAATGGATTCAGAAAAGCTTGTGACAAAATTCAAAATTCAACTCCCATTCATAATTAAAAAAAAAAAAAGAAACCTCTCAGTAAACTAGGAACAAAGAGAAATCTCTTAATCTGATAAAAAGCATTAATTTTTTTAAAACTACAATTAACATCATACTTAATAGAAAATGACATTTTCCCTTAAGATGAAGAATAAGGCAGGATTTCTGCTTTCACTACTTTTACTTCACATTTAACAGAAAGTCTTAGCCAGAGCAATAACGCAGAAACCAGAAACAAAAGGTATACAGATTTAAAAGAAAGAAATAAGAATATCTTTACTTTCAGATGACATAATTGTGTGTAATAGAAAATCTTCGAGAATCTGTAAAACAAATTCTAGAATGAGTAGGTGAATTAGCAAGATCACAGGACACAAGGTAAATACACAGAAATCCATTTCAATGTACCAGTAATGAACAATTACAAAATAAAATTTTAAAATTATACCATTTACAATAGCACCAAAAATACTCAAGGGTAAATTTAACATATATGCAAGATTCAGACTCTAAAACTACAAAACGTTGCTGAGAGAAACTAACGAAGTTCCTAATAAATGGAGAGGTATATTATGTTCATGGCTTTGAAAATTCATTATTATTAAGATATCAATTCTCCTTCAAATTAACCTATATATCTAACATAATACCAACCAAAATCCCAGCAGGTGTTATATTTAGAAACTAATTCTGAAGTATATATGGAAATGCAAAGGACATATATCTGTGCAGTATCGGCATGGGATGGACACATAGATCAATGGAACAGAATAAAGTCCAGAGGTAGACTTATACATATATGGTGAGTTGATTTTTTACAAAGTTACCAAAGCGATTCAATGGAGAAGTGAACCTTTTCAACAAATCACGCTGGAACATCTTTATGTCCACATGGCAAAAAATGAACCTCAACCTCTACTTCAATCCACATATGAAAATCAATTCAAGATGAGTCATAGAATTAACGTAAAAACCAAACTACAAAACTACTAGAAAAAGGCATAGGAAAATTATCTTTGCAAACCTTGGGACAGATAGGACAATGAAAATAATAATTATAAAAGAAAAAAGGATAAGTTAGACGAGCAAAATGAAAAGTCATTTTAAAATATCTACAGAAGTTTATATATCAATCATACCTCAATCACATGGTTTTAAAAAAAGGAAATGTACAGACAAACCACAGACTAGAAGGAAACATTCACAAAGTATGTATCTGACCACAGGCTTATATCCAGAATATCTAAAGAACTCTTACGAATCAATAGTATTTATATGATCAATCCACTTTTTTAAAAATTGAAAACTGGCAAAAAAATTGAGTAGACACTTCTACAAGGAAGATATTCAAATGCCCAAAAAGCACACAGAAGTGCCCAACATCACTAATCATTAGGGCAAAACAAGTTAGAACGAAAATGAGGTACCAACACAACCACTAGAATGACTCAAATTTTAAAACTTCACACTGCAAAGTTTGGCAAATATGGAGCAACCAGAACTCTCTCACACACTCCTGGTGAGAGCATAAAATGGTACAGCCACTTTGGTAAACAGTTTGGCCGCTTTTTATAACATTAAATATACCACTACCTTATGACCAAGTGATCCCAACCCTAGCTATTTACCCAAGAGAACTGAAAACACACATCTGCACAAGGACCGGTGAAAGAATGTTCACAGCAACTTTATTCATAATCTCCCCAAACTGGAAAGAACCCAAATATCCATTAACAGGTAAATTAATAAATAAATGATAGCATTTCCATGTAATGTAATACTATCAGCAATAAAACGAGAATGAACTGTTGATACATACAACATGGATGAGTCTTTAAAAGAAAAACAATGTGCTGAATAAAAGAAGCCAAAAATGAAATAGTACACCATATAATTCCATGTATATGAAGTCCTAGAACAAGGAAAAACGAATCTACGGTGAGGCGGATGCCTGTGGGTGATAGGGATTGGCTAGAAGCGGGCATGAGGGGACTTTCTGCAGTGAAGTTAACATTTTACATCTTGATGGAGGTGCCAGTTATACGGCACGTGTTGAACCACACACTTAAGATACATGTGGATATATATAAGTTATCCATCAAATTTTTTTACAAAGGTCAGGCAGTGAATGCGCCAAGATCAGAGGCTTTGTGGGAATACACACCAACTGCTGCACTTGATTTAATAGCTTTGGGTTGTAAAATGGGAAGATTTTGAGCCTCGGTTCCCTCATTTATAAAGTGGGAAAATAATAGAGCATATCTCAAAAGATCAAATGCTATAATGCATGGAAAATGCCTAGTATAATGGCTAACACCAAGCTATGTATTCAGTAAATATCCATTTCTCTCTCTTCCCTCATGGGCCTTTAAGACCACCTTGTAAATGTGGAGTGTCCGTCTTTAGAACAAAATTATTTTTGGTGTCATTGGACTCCAGGGATAAAAATTTACCAGCACACTGAAGTGAAAACAACACAATCCTTCTATTTTAATGTTTAGCCATAAATAGGATGCAAATAAAATATACATCAAAATAAAGACAACAACCAGTTACGATTGTAAACAAGCTAACAACCTTCCGAAAGAAATCGGTCTGCCTTAAATTGTCAGCACTGTTCTTTAGCCTGTTCACTTAGGAAACAAGCCACACAAAAATCAAAGGAGTACGAACCTGGGAAACATAACTTTATAGATATCCTGACAAACTAGAATTAACTTTAGTAGCAGTGAGCTCCTCAGAGCCACAGATCTTTAACTTCTTCACTGGGTGGTCAAAATCCCCATGGTTAGGGGGCTTCCCTGCTGGCGCAGTGGTTGAGAGTCCGCCTGCCGATGCAGAGGATGCCCCAGTCCGGGAAGATCCCACGTGCCGCGGAGCGGCTGGGCCCATGAGCCATGGCCGCTGAGCCTGCGCATCCGGAGCCTGTGCTCCACAACGGGAGAGGCCACAACAGTGAGAGGCCCGCGTACCGCAAAAAAAAAAAAAAAAATCCCCACGGATAGAAGACACTTTTGGGGGGACAGAGTGGGATATTGATAAGATCACAGGTTTTGAAGTCACACAAACAAAGCGTTCACATGCCAGCACTGTCCTTTCCAGGCTGTGGCACCATGTGCAAGTTACTAAACGACTGTGTCTGTTTTCTCATCCATAAACTCTGCCCTGAAATAACCGATCCTGATGATGTATGTGGAGTGAATGAATAAATAAACAGGTGGAGATATGAGAGCATGTTCCTCATGGCAGTAGTATGAGCATTAAATGAAATAATATCTGTTTAGACACCCTGTAAGTCCCCAGCCTTTGGATTATTTTATTACACGTCACTCTTTTTCACTTATCTCCCGGTCTGAATGGGTGCTTCAGTAGGGATGCCTCGTATATGGACCAAAATTGTAATAAACATGCCTGTTTCTAGAAACTATGTTTATTCTGATTTGGAAGTAACCTACACACACACACACACACACACACACACACACAATTATCTCAGAAGGTCAAACTATATCCTAAAAAGAGCTGGGGGAAAAAAGCAAGTCTGAATTCACCAGTCAGTTCTGACTCTCCTCAGTTAAGCAGACACTTTCCCCTACAGAAAGTGTGTCTCACTAAAAATAAGCACGAGCTTCCAAAAATATGCCCAATGCATTGTTAGCACCACTCACTTTGAAAGCATAACAGAATAATCATTGAGGAACGTTCCAAGATTTGCTCATAAAATCAGTAATTTTTTTGTCATTCGTTGCCATTAACAAGTAACTTGTGACCTAATAAATGTCACTATCCATTTTCTTTAATTAAAAAAATAAATATTATGCAGTGACACAGATTGGCATTTATGCCTTCATTTCTGTGACGTGGGATTTATAACCAAGGCTTTCTTTGAGGGATTCCACAAATAAAGGTTATTAAGCTGCCACAAGATGAACACAAGCTCAGGTTAATGAAATTGGACAAGGAAGGGCAGTGATGGATGAAGCCGTCGTGCACGAAGGAAAAGGAAATTCCCACCCAAAGCAAGAAGCATTCTTGGGCTGGCAAAACGCATGTTCCACTTTTCTAAGCAGTTCAACTTTAAATATATGCAGGGTGAACTCAGCAACACCGGCTCTACTGCCATCCCCTTGGTGGGGAGGGGGCCCCAAGCATGGCTTCCCCACCCCCTTGGGAACCACCGCTCGCTATCATAGGTGCATTCTAAGGGAGGAGGGGTTTGCAAGGAAAGAAAAAACCACTCAGGCACGTGAATCTGCTGTTGCAGAAACAGAATCAATTACTGTAAAGTCCCAACCACCTACTTTGAAGACATGGTTCTAGGTTCTAAAAAAGAAGAGGTTGCCCTTCACAGTAACAAAAAACAAAACAGACCAAAAAAAACCCCAAAAACAAAAAACACCACAGGAATATACGCTTGATAGCATCTCCTAAAAGAATCTCTTCTTACCTCTGGCATTCTGCTCTTGGTCAAAGTCAAGACATGAACCTAGAGCTCCCAACCTCAGATCCAGCCTGGCTCAGCCGCATTTCCAGCTGGTCTCCCCCGGAAATCCAGCTTAGCCAGATGAACTCAAACTGCTCTCCTGAGCAAATGCTCTGACTGCTGCTGCGCAAAGCCTCTGAGAAGCACTGAGTGAAGTAGAAGCGCACCTCCACAGCTGAGACTGATCTCCGTGGATTTATTTATACCTCAGGACTGCAGACACCTCGGCCCACGTCACTCCGTATCCAGCTCAAAGCCATGAGAGGAGGGCCATGATGGCTGCTCTTCAATTACTGGACCATGAGAAAGGCCCCAGACACAGGACAGGGCTCCTGGCCCCCTACGCCTCTAGTCCCAGCTGCTTTTCTGGGTTGTGGGTAAATTAAAGAGAGCGTTTGTCTACTTGAGGCTCAGATAGAGATCAGATTGCTCAACTGCTGGGTATATAAAAGAAAGGGAAGGAAATACAGCTGCTCTCACCTGGAGGAGCCCCAACTTTGAAAGTGGCCGGAGTTGAGTCCAAATGTTGGCTCTACCATATAGTGGAGGAAACTGATGCAAAACAGGGACTCAACAAATACTAGTTCACAGAACGGAGAGAAAGCTTTGCCCTCCCACCCTCTCCAGTGCCTCAGGTAATCTAAAACTGTGTGTATGTACAAAATACAAAGATATAGATATAAAATATAATCTACACAAATTATATATTATTAGGTCTATGTCATATATAATCACCTATATGTATATGATATACAAGGCATATCATACAAACACATGATATTTGTACCAACATGTAACACATGTACCACATGTATTTGTACAAACACACGCACACATGTATTCATGATCTCACTTATGCACACATTACAGACTGTGTTTTATTAAGCAGTTTTGGTTAAGATACAAATAAGATGGATTTCCAGTCCCAAACTGATGCCCACTGAAGCAACAGCAAAGAGTTCCTGAGGTAGACAACCCCCCCGCGAAAGGGTCAGCATGACCAGCATGTCATAGAGCTTGAGGACACTTAGGTGAGAATCCTTCTCCCCTGAATAAAGCCTGGGCTGGGCAGGCCTTGCCCTCCGAGACTCTGCTTCTGCGTCTCTCCTTTTCCACGCTCTCAGAGCTGACTAGCCCCAGCTCTAGAAACTCATTTTATCTTTGGACTCTGAATATTCTCAATCAGGTTACAGATCAAACCTGTGGACTTGAGAACCACTCCCTATCTGTAAAACTGACATTGTAATGCCAACCTCACAGGGGATTTAAAAAGATGAGGACTCTTAGCGGAAAACATAGGCAGAACACTCTATGACATAAATCACAGCAAGGCCTTTTTTGACCCACCTCCTAGAGAAATGGAAATAAAAACAAAAATAAACAAATGGGACCTAATGAAGCTTAAAAGCTTTTGCACAGCAAAGGAAACCATAAACAAGATGAAAAGACAACCCTCTGAATGGGAGAAAATATTTGCAAATGAAGCAACTGACAAAGGATTAATCTCCAAAATATACAAGCAGCTCATGCAGCTCAATATCAAAAAACAAACAACCCAATCCAAAAATGGGCAGAAGACCTAAATAGACATTTCTCCAAAGAACATATACAGACTGCCAACAAACACACGAAAGGATGCTCAACATCACTAATCATCAGAGAAATGCACATCAAAACTACAATGAGGTATCATTTCACACGGTCAGAATGGCCATCATCAAAAAATCCACAAACAATAAATGCTGGAGAGGGTGTGGAGAAAAGGGAACCCCCTGGTACTGTTGGTGGAAATGTAAATTGATACAGACACTCTGGAGAACAGTATGTAAGTTCCTTAAAAAACTAAAAATAGAACTACCATATGACCCAGCAATCCCACTACTGGGCATATACCCTGAGAAAACCATAATTCAAAAAGAGTCATGTACCACAATGTTCATTGCAGCACTATTTACAATAGCCAGGACATGGAAGCAACCTAAGTGTCCATCGACAGATGAATGGGTAAAGAAGATGTGGCACATATATACAATGGAATATTACTCAGCCATAAAAGGAAACAAAATTGAGTTATTTGTAATGAGGTGGATGGACCTAGAGTGTGTCATACAGAGTGAAGTAAGTCAGAAAGAGAAAAACAAATACCATATACTAACGTACACACATGGAGTCTAAAAAAACGGTACTCGGCTTCCCTGGTGGCGCAGTGGTTGAGAGTCCCCCTGCCGATGCAGGGGACACAGGTTCGTGCCCCGGTCCGGGAGGATCCCACATGCCGCGGAGCGGCTGGGCCCTTGAGCCATGGCCACTGAGCCTGCGCGTCCGGAGCCTGTGCTCCGCAACGGGAGAGGCCACAACAGTGAGAGGCCCGCGCACCGCAAAAAAACACATGGGACTCATGAACCTAGTGGCAGGGCAGGAAAAAAGATGCAGACGTAGAGGACGGACTTGAGGACACGGTGGGAAGGGGAAGCTGGGACAAAGTGAGAGAGTAGCATTGACATATATACACCACCAAATGTAAAATGGATGGCTAGTATGAAGCAGCCGCATAGCACAGGGAGGTCAGCTCGATGTTTTGTGACCACCTAGAGGGATGGGATAGGGAGGGTGGGAGGGAGGGAGGCTCAAGAGGGAGGAGATATGGGGATACTTGTATACATATAGCTGATTCACTTTGTTATACAGCAGAAACTAACACACCATTGTAAAGCAATTATACTCCAACAAAGATATAAAATAAATAAATAAGCAAAAAAATAAATAAAATAAAAAGATGAGGAGTAGATGATAGACGATGAATAGATGCATGGATGGATGGCTGGATGAGTGGCTCAGCAAGATGCCTGGCACGTAGCAAGTACTCAATAATTTTAGCTATTATTGTTATTGTGATTAAGGCAACAATGACTTTACAGTCATTTCTCTTCTGGTCCATTACACATTGACTTTATAGTTAACTCTCTCAAAGGGTTTACCCTTATATCTCAATGCTGTTGGAAGTGTCGGGGGCTTCTCACCTACAGGTGTAGCATCAGGAACACTGGATATGGAGATGTAAATCATAGCACAGATCTCTTGCAGCTCTAAAAACACTAAAACTTCATGATTCACGTGACAGAAAGCCCACTCCTTTATGAGGCAGCTCTTACTGTTCCAATGAACTTCCAAAGCCAAAATGTTTTCTTCCATTGTTTCAAGCCCGTATCCTGCGATAAAGCCAATGCCACAATCTATCAGCTCTCTGAAACAGCGATCTCACTGAAAGTGGAGTCTGGTTCATGGAAGGTCCACTCAGGCCCAAGAAGAAGAGGCACTAACTGGTAAACATGCCCCTGCATCTTGACCCACAGCTTCCAGCCAACATGTGCACAGTGTCGACTGAAGTTCCCATTGACACAGACATCCCTCTCTCCATGTTCTCCCGAATTTCTGCTTTCTGACTCTGAGCCATGCCTTTCTTAGATGTCTCCAGTTTCATTTTCCTGCTGTTACCTCAATGAGAACTTGGTTTTCTTTTCAGTGTCAGTATTTATAAGCAAACAACACAGCAGAGTGCATACATGAAAACAAACAGAGCCTGACCAAGCAGGGCTGAGGAGGGCAGGCTGCAGAGTGGGCAGTGCTCACTTCCCGGTCTCAGTGGCAAGCCAGGGCCTCAAATACAGCCTCAAGGAAAACTGAAAATTACTGCGAATCATGAAAGCCAAGGATTGCTGACAGAGGGCCAGAACTGTGGATGTTAAATACCCAAAAGACTAAGGAATCTGTGTTTGGAGTTCAGAGTGGTACAATTCAGAGAGATGTTAACCAGAAACGTTACATTTTTTTCTCCAGTCACTGCCTTGGACTATAGTCTGTTGATTTTCTAACCCTGTTCTCTTGGTAAACTTCTGGGAAGATTCCAAAATACCTTGGTCACTTTCACTTACTAAAAGCTATGAGAAGTCCAGCCCACCTTGAAATGCCAAACTCACACCCACTTTGAAAGCCCTCTCCTTCCTCATCACCAGCTGGGCTTGTAGCTCAGGGACCTTGGAGGGGGGCTGTTTTCCTTTTCACTCCTCCCTTCCTAGCACTCTGAAGGGACGAAACCCCGAGGCTGGTTCTAACATATCTCCTCCCCGGAACTGAGGACTAAGGGGGAAATGGTCACTCGCCTGATGGTAGGGAAGCAACACGGTCACTCTGACGGTGTCTGAGGATTCTGTCTGCTACCGACTGCCCAGTGCTGTGGGGCAGTGGAAAACTCCATCCTGACCCCACCCGTCATCAAGGACCCTACAACAGACAGGAAGCTTTTGTTCCTGTTCAGCCACACTAAGGATCCCTGCCCCAATTCACCCCAGCCCAGAGGGGCAGCAGCACAAAGGCTGCTCCTCCTCTAACCCCACCCATGCCCTTTCCCGTGGAGCCAAGGAACCACTGAGGTCCCCTCAGTCAAGGTCCCCTTGACGGTCACAAGGGCCTGGGATGGGCAGCTTCCTCAGCTCTAATCTCGGGCCCCTCCTGACTTCAGAAATCTCCACAAGAAGCATCAGCCTCTACTCCCTGTATCTAGACACACTCCCAAATTCAGCAGACACATGTTAATCTCTCCCAGGAACACCCTCACCATGGGCTCCACTCTGGCAAAATGACAGGCCAGGCCGGCCTGAAGGTTGCCAACTCTGTCACCATCCAGTGGATATGATAAGCCTATTTCTGCCTCTTGAAAGCATTCCCAGCTTTCAAGAGTGATATCCCTGAAGGTAACCCCTTACTTGGCTTTGGGGGAAGCAAAAGGAAAAAACTTTAAATGTGCTGTACTCTCAGCCAAACGTTCCTGACTGATAATGACCCCTGGGCTCTCTCACGGATGGGCTTCTTATAGCACCTGTGTTTCCAGCTCCAAGGCAACAGGGACAGCCCTCCTCGCCATGTCCCGTAACAGGAGTGTGGCCAGCGCTTCTCATCTTTCACGTACATACGAATCACCTGGGGATCAAAGGGCAGATGTTCATTCAGCGGGTCCAGGGTGGAGCCTGAGAGTCTGCATTTCTCACAAGCTCCCCGTGGTGATCTGCTATCACAGGCCTGCAAACCATACTTTAGAACCTGGATTTCATTTTCTTCTCTCTCTTTTGGAGACCCAGGAAATCTCTTTATTCTCTAACTCACGAGCACCCAACAGTCACTGAGTGATTCACGTAAGGCAAACATTGTGCTCAGTGCGTCACATGCATTACACCATTTAATTCTCTCAACAGCGTTTTGAAACAGCTAGAAATCATTGTGTCCACTTTAAAGTAGGGGAAACTGGTCCTCAAAGGGGCTGAGCTTCTAGACTCAGGCTTCCAGATTAGCAGTCGACAGAGCTGTGACTTGCGTGCAGGGTGTGCACTCCTGAGCACTGCAGCCTGAAGGCAGCAGACCAAACAACGATGATTACAGCACAGAAACTGAGACAAACAATTGGAGGGATGAGGAAACTTCATTAAGTGGTGCTTATATCAGACTCAAATGTCCCCGAGATGGTTGTCCCTCATAGGAGAACTGCAACATTGAGCTCCCCAAATAGTTCCAGAAGCAGCTGAGCACAGGTTACATCATGAATTCCATTATTTCCCTCCTTGTTCATTTACAGCCGCCAAGTTCAAGCAACCTCTTCTCTGTCAGGGGGGACCCCATGAATAATAGACATGTCATTTTTAACTGTCAACAACACACCTTGTAAATGGTGTATGCAGGCTTTTAAACAACCCAGAGAACCATTCTTCTGACGTCATTTTTATACCACACTTTGCAATGAAACAAGAAAGGATCTGAAAAAAGCACATGGATTAAACTACGGATTCACACTCACCCACATGCCTTGTCTGCATTTAATATTTCCTTGCGTTCTGCCTCCCCATCCCACACTCTGATAACAAACGTCTGCTATGGAGATAAGACAATTAAAATATTGATATTCTGGTGTTTTCAGTGGTTAAATAGACTAATCTTTCCCTGTGACAGTTAGTTTATGGAGTCGGGATTGCTGTCGTTCATTCCTACTTGTAAGCGACGCTGGGATGATTAAGGAAAACAAACTGTTTCCTTGCAGCAGGATGCTGGCTACTCGTAGGTTTTGACTCTGGGTTTGGACAAGGTGAAATGAATTTCCCATTCACCTGTGATGAAAGGGCATTTATCCTAAGACATAATCTTGTCACGAATGTGCATGCCTCCACACAAAGTAAATCTTTAGGTCTATTTGTCAGGTGATACAAGAGTATTATATCACTGGAAAAACAAACAAATCTGTAACTACTCCACAGTCCATCAGTAAGGGACTCAGCAAACACCAGGCACGCTGTGAGGACTTAACCAAAACCGAAATTTAATTAATAAGTAATTAACATAAGGAAATGGAGTATTCTTGATTATCTTCTTTTGAAATGTCTTTATTTTGGAAACTTTCAAATATATACAAGAGTAAAGAGGATAGTATAATGGCCTCCATATACCCACCAGTTTCAATAATTTACTGACTCGGAAATTTTATTTGAAATTTTATTTAATTTATACCCCACTCTCTTCCTTTCCACTTTTGGATTTTTGTGAAGTAAATTTGAACATTGTATTGTTCTATGCATTAGTCTCAATTATCTTCTAAATATCGTTCAAGTAGATTTTCTCACCTCCATCCCCACTACCCTATCTTTGTTCAGACTCTTAATACCTGTCTTGGTAGATTGACTAGTGGCCGCAAAAAAACATGTCCAAGTCCTAAACCCTGGCACCTATGAATGTGACCTTATTTGGAAAAAGAGTCATTGCAGATGTGATTAAATTAAGGATATCAAGATGGGATCATCTTGGACTTAGGCTGGGCCCCAAATCCAGCACCAGTTGTACGTATAAGAGAAGTGCAGAGGAAGATTTGAGACGCACAGACACACAGAGGAGAAGGCCACGTGAAGCCAGAGGCAGAGACTAGACGAGTGTGGCCCCAGGGTCAAGGAATACCTGATGGCACCACAAGTTGGAAGAGGCAAAGGACTCTCCCTTAGAACCTTGAGAGAGTGTGGCCCTGCCAACACCTTGATTTTGGACTTCCGAACTCCAGAACTGTGAGACCATAAATTCCTGCTGTTTTAAGCCACCAAGTTTGTGTCTCATCTCGTCTCTAGAATGAGGACATGAGTACTGCCGACCCTACAGATCATTGTGAGGATAAATGACCTCCTGGACATATAGTGCCTAGAACAGAGCAGGCACTCAAAAATGGTAGCTATTTGTATCAATCAGGAATCTTTCTATCGAGAAACAAATTTAAATGTACTAAGGGGAAAAACAAGAATTCACTGTTTGTGTAATGGAAAACTCTAGGATACAGGGGCCATCAGACACAGCTGAATTAGGGGCTCAAATAATTTCACTATTCTGGAATGTCTCTTTTTCTCCATTTCTCAGCTCTTTTATTCTCTGAGTTGGTTTATTCTCTAGCTAACTTGTTCTACATCATGATTCCTAGAAATTCCAAGCTTGGTGACATATGTAGCTTGGTGGCTACAGGGAGGAAGAACACCTCCTTCCCAACGATTGTGGCAAAAGGCACAGAACTGAGTCTCATTGGATTGTCTTAGGTCACCAACCCCTCCCTGAACCAACCACTGTTGAAGGGATTGGGTCTGTTGATTGCTAATCCCTGGAAGCTGGGTTGGCTCCAACCAAATGAGAACAGAGATGGGGTGGCTTGTACAGGAAAAATGAGGTTCTGCTGCCAGGAGGAGGAATGGATTCTGGGCAGAACAACAGACGTCCACTCACCATGAATCTTTTGTGTTCTCACGTTCTAAGCAGACAGGGTTCCCTGGCCGGCCGCCCCCCAACCATGGCTTCCTCCAGCCCACACCCACTGCCATTTTGTTTTACAGATTTCTCTGAGCCTAAGAGGGCACGGGCCACACACTTCCTCCCAGCTACTGCACAGCTCAAATTAGTCAGTCCATGGGCCCCTTCTGAGGCATATCAGAGACCAGCTGTGCAAGGACCTGTCACCTTCTTGTCAGCGAAAGTTTTCTGTCCAAAGAACTTTCGTCATCACTCCTTTCTCAAGTAGCTGGATGTCACTTGAAGAGACAGCTGAAGTCACTCACAATGGCTGGTCTCAAATCAGCGCTCACTGGCCTTGTCAGAGAAAGCCTCACCCCGCAGCGAAAACTGTCACTGATCATGTTTAGATATGTAAGCAGAGGTATTAGATTAGAAGAGAGAATGCACGAGATAGGAGTTTAAAAGAGGCCAAGTTGCAAGGGAAATCTTAATAGGAAGAAGTGAAGGCTTACAGCTGGAGGTAGTGGGGGGCATCTTTTTCCAAAACCCAATTTATACTTCCCATCAAAACCAGCAAGTGTGTATACACACATACGCACACACACACTCACACACACACACACACACACACACACACACACACCAACAGCCAATATGTATTCGCAACCTACCTCACACAGAGGATACACATTACACTGACCAACACGCTTTATAAATACCTGAACCTTGACACGATATCAGTGGGTAGTTGCTTTAACCAGATTATTATAAATGGATAGTTTTCACCTTCATATCAAAATGCTGCTAAATAATGCCAGAAAGTAAATATTCACTCAGAAAACTCAATTATCTTTTAGAGTAAAAAAAGGAGAAAGAAGCCACATACTAATCAAATTGTATTTGCTGCCTTTCTCTGCATATGCTCCTTATTTAGGGCAGGACTTCTCAGCCTCAGCATGGCTGATATTCTGGGCTGGATACTTCTTTGTTCAGGTCGGGGTGGGGACTATCTTGTGCTTTGTAGGATGTTTAACGGCATCCCTGGTCTCTACCCACTACACGCCAAGAGCACACCCCACTTATTGCCAAATGTCCCTTTGGGGCAACACTGCCCCTGGTTGAGAACCACTAATTTAAGGCCTCTGATAAACGCTACTTTTACTATTACTGTGGTAGAGTAATTGGCTAATTATTAGTTAATATGCGCTGGCTGGAGATGAATGTTGTGCTTCAATTTGGGGTGGCTTTATTTTGGACTTCTGCTGCTGCTAATCAATGTATTTAGAGTTAAAACACTGATTCTATCTATAGCCTTTAGGTGGCTCGCAGTCATTTCTGCAACTGGTCTGTGAGAAAGCAGTATCGGTAGAAGAGAGCTTAGACTTCCAACGCAAGCAGATCAGGTTTGAATCCAAATGTGGCGGCACATTTTGGGGCTAGGGTCTTATATTCTCTATATTTGAGTTTTTGCCAATGTAAGATGGAGACTGCAGTAGTTATCCTACAAGGAACTTTTGAGTATTTTACAAAAATAAAGGTATTTAAAAAATACCTTCAAGAAGGTACAAACACACAATGGATGCTCAATAAATGTTGGTCTACCCTAAGAATGTACTTTGCTCTAAAAGGGTCTTACCCTTTGGTTAAAAACAAGTCCAGGTTTCCTCTGTGAGAGGATTAATCAAGCTAAGTAAAGTGCAAGGACAACATTGCTCTGCTTGTATAGCTCTTCATTTTTCATGGTGTTTTAAGTTGCCTTTCTATTCTCCAGCTATTTGTCTTTATCAAATCCTTATGTATTTCTAGTGTCTCAAGAAAGTGTCAAAGACTTTCTCCACCCAAAAGTATCTCTTTTCTGGAGAGTTACATCCTTCTGTTTCAATCTAAATAAATGGAGCAGTAGGAACATAGCCTAATACACGCCAGGACTTTCATTACTCTTCTAAGTTGGATCCATTGTTTCCTGGGTCCCTTAGATTCCCCCCTATTTTGCTCCTGTGTATCCTGTGTGAGAGGCTAAGATTTAATACATATGCAACTGTGAAAATTGTGAAGATAAATCAAATTATATGAAATATAAGTATAAAGACCTAAAACTATATTTTTAACAAATAGATCCAAAAATCACACAACCAAGGAAGGCCAAATACAAAATCATTACCATAGGAGGCCACACATTTATTATAAAGGTGCTGCCATGGCCCAAACCACATTTATCCTTTCCTTGGAATATCCTTTCAGATTCTATGTTGCATGCTTTGGAAACCTTCACAATGGGAGAAAGATCTGATTTGAGAAACAATCAAAAGTTCGAAAACCAAGTGAGATGAAGAATGAAGGTGTTAACTCGGGACTTTCTTCTGTGATGGGGAATTCATAAGGTTACTTCCATACCACACTTCCATTTCCTACCATAGCATACCTAACCTGGGGACCACATACATGGGGCTTCGACCAAATTAGAGAGATGAGACGAATCATAGGAAAGCATGAGTGTTCTTTAAAACATAGTGGTTTCTTTTTTTTTTTTTAATTCACTTGCATGCTACTCCATAAAACATAATTGTAACATGAACATTTTTTCTGTGTTTTTTGAATCATATTTGAGGTCAAGAAAGATACAGAGCATATGATACCATATAACCTTTCATGTAACTCCTGGCAGGAGTCATCACTCAGACTGAAAAGCACACAGTAAGTCAAGGAAAGAGAACTAAGAACTAGCAGTCTGCACACAGAGTCCAGCTGGTATCAGAGCACAGTAATTTGTAGAAGAGCTGGTCATCCTCTAGCTGCACTAACTCCCTTGGGATATTATGCATGCTGCTGGCTTTAAATACCATCTATATCCTGGCAACTCCCAACTTGATATTTCTAGCTCAGACCTCTCTCCTGTAACCTGCTCTACTCTATCTACTCAACATCCCCACCTGAAATCCTAATTAGACATCTCACATGCCACGTGTCCAAAAGCAATCCCCAATCTTCAACCCCAGGTCTGCTCCCATAACCCTCCACCTCTCAAATGATGGCAGTCCATCCTACCAACTGCTCGTGCCAAAGCCTTGGAGTTATCCTTTTTTTCTCTCTTTCTCAAAGACCTCACATCCAATCCGGCAGTCAATCCAGTTGGCTGTAACTTCACAGTAAGTCTAGAATTTGATTACCCCTCCCCACCTCCACTGCTGCCACCAAGGTCAAGAACCAAGCTGCAATCCTCTCTATAGCAGTACTGCAGAGTGCATGACTTCTGCCTTTGGCCTTCTGCAGAGACTTCTCGTTACAGCAGCCTGAAGAGGCCTTTCAAAACCTGTGTGAGATCAAGTCACTCTGGTCAAGATGCTGTAACTGTGCCCTGCTCCCCCACCTCACTCAGAGTAAAATCCACGCTCCCTGGAACGACCTGACATGGTCTGCACTCTTTCCTAACCTCTCTGGCCTTCCTTCCTACCATCTTCCCCCATCAGTGCTCCACTCCAGCCACTGCCCTCCTCGCTGTTCTTTGAACATGCCAGGTACACTCTCTCCTTAGGGCCACTTGAGGACTGTTCTCTTCGCCTTAATCACTTGTCAAAAGTGATGCTGAAGTAACTACACATGGGGTCATGGTTGAATAATCACAACATTACATTTATATACTCTTTGCAGTTTGCAGAGGAAGTTGGTAGCCCAGGAGAACAGGGCTGAGATGAGGAAATGCAGACTGTGCGGATGACAAATATCACACGCAGAGGGGAGGGAAGGAACAGAGTGGGGCAGGGATGGGGGTTATGGTCAGGAAGGGCTATTTCCAACCAATTAAAAACACTAACAGGGGCTTCCCTGGTAGCGCAGTGGTCGAGAGTCCGCCTGCCGATGCAAGGGACACGGGTTCGTGCCCCAGTCTGGGAAGATCCCATATGCCGCGGAGCGGCTGGGCCCGTGAGCCATGGCCACTGAGCCTGCGCGTCCGGAGCCTGTGCTCCGCAACGGGAGATGCCACAACAGTGAGAGGCCCGCGAATCGGGAAAAAAAAACAACAAAAACCAAAAACACTAACAAATGAAAATAGTAGAACTAATCAATAAAACTGATTAATAAATAGATCAAGGAAAGTTCTAAAAGTATTTTGAGTTCTTAGTAAAAAGGCATATAATGAGAATTAAGTATTTTCAGAACATAAAACATAAATAGCTAGTATCATATGAAAAAAAAATTCACCTTGAATGGTGATCAAAACATGCTGATTGAAACAAAAATAAAATACTACATTTAGATATTATCATAGGAAAGATAAAAATAACAATATACTATGACTCAGGGAGTGTAGTAAGACAAACACCCTCATGCTCAAGGTACAATATAAACTGCAAGATACTTTCAAAAAGAAATTTATAAAATGAATCAAGACCATTAAAACATTCATACGCTTTGGCCAGGAATTCTAGGAATCTGTGCCAAGAAAAAATCAGAAATGTGGGCAGAGATTGATGTAAAAAGACGCAGTATGATGGAAAACGTTTTTAAAAAACAAAAATATTATAGTGATTATATATGGCGTGTCTATAGAGCAGAATGTTATGTAACCATCAGTAATTGCATTCACGTAAAATGTTAATGACATGGGAAATGCTCATGATATAAGGTCACATGAACAAAGATAGGGACAATGCCATCTATGACATCTGGTATAAACTAACATAAGAATTAATTTCAAACCAGTTCAAGAGTGGATGTTTTCTCTAATTTAATCGCTATTTGATTAGTGTTATCAAAAACCAGTTTATTAGTTTATTTTAAGAAAAGCAAAAATATAGCCATTTTTTTCATGCAGAGAGAAATGAATGGTATGTTGGAATTATATAATTTTAGAATGGTTATGAGCGTAGACCCTGAAGATCATTTTCTTATGCCTAATGGCTTGTTAGGCACAGCTTTGCGTGAAAATAATCTTCCATTTTAGTGCATATTCCACTGCCCTGGTCTCAGTTTCCTAAATTTTCAAATGAAGTATAGTCTGCCTAGATTTTAAAGGTCAGCAAACCTTTTCTGAAAAGTCAGATAGCAAGTACTTTACGCATTGTGGGCCAAACGGTCTCTGTAACTACTATTCAACTGCGCTGTTGGAGTGAGAAAACAGCACACAGCCATGGCCATATTCCAATAAAACTTTATTTACAAATGCAGGCAACAGGTCAGATATGGCCACAGGTCATAGTTTGCCAACCTCTGGACCAATGGCTGGTGGTCTTTGATTAGCTGACAGCTCAGACTCTGATTCAGAGGTCGAAATGCCAGCAGACTCCTGTGAAGAAAAGGACAAGTGTACCCACAGTGTGGGAATCTCATGAGCTCCTGAGTTGAAAAAATCTGGGTTCGAAAACAAACTCACTTCCTAGTTGTGTCTCTAGTTACAACATACTTTCATCACTATGAGTCTTGGTGTCCCCTTCTGCAAATCGGGATGGTAGCCCAGAACCCCTAGGTGCTGAATGAATCAGGAGCCCATGGTGTAGACAGGAGGGATTGTTGGGTCCGCAGCAGGGAACAGCCAGGATAAGCTAAGTTATGCCGCAACCTGAATCTCCCCAGAGTCTGGGGGCTTAAAACAATATGGTTTATTTCTTGCTCATGCTTCTTGTCCACGGCTGGTCAGCTGGGAGCTCTGTTCTACACTGTTGTCCCTCCAGGACCCAGACTAATGGAGCAGCCACTATCCAGAGCTTTGCTGGTTAGAGTGGCAGAAGGAAAATGAGGGTGGCTGAATCAGGCACTG
This sequence comes from Neophocaena asiaeorientalis asiaeorientalis, assembly GCF_003031525.2. Lineage (NCBI taxonomy): Eukaryota > Metazoa > Chordata > Mammalia > Artiodactyla > Phocoenidae > Neophocaena > Neophocaena asiaeorientalis. The sequence continues at coordinate 8,356,885 of NW_020185335.1, forward strand.
GATCCTGAAGTGATTCCCATCACTTCCATTCCCATTTCATTGGCCAGAGCAAGTTATACAACCACATGTAACTCGGGGGTACTAGAAATGCTAGGAATGGGGCAGGGGGATCTGGAAATATTTCGTTAATTGCACTAGTAATTACCATAGCAAGATAGGAGAATAATAATAGTTAACATTTACACACATTTGGCATAGCCTAACACAGTGGTAACTACCTTCCTTACAAATTGGGGAAACCAAGTCAGGAGGATAAAAACAGAGCTAGAAGTGAACGGGGCAAGATATGTGGCCTGGGGTTCCATATACACACAAAATCAGGCGACAGTGCTTCAGACAAGACTTGCTTTTCCTAAACGCTTTCTGCCTTTTCGTACCTGGGCCTTATTACTCTTAAGAAGACTGTGATCAGAATCCATAATTTAAAATCATGTCTAACTCTGTGAATCCCTGACATAAAGGCCGTTGTGGATTGAATATTTGTGTCTCTCAAATTCACGTGTGAAGCTCTAACCCCTCTTGTAACTATATTGGAGATGGGGCCTTTAAGGAGATGACTAATGTTAAATGAGCTCACAAGGATGGGACCCTAATCTTATAGAACTGGTGCCCTTAGAAAAAGAGAAGGAGATGCTTGAACCCTCTCTCCTCCATGTGAACACACAGCGAGAGTCTGCAAGCCAGGAAGAGAGCTCTCACCAGAAACCAAACCCTGCCAGAACCTTGGACTTTCCAGCCTGCAGAATTGTGAGAAAATAAATGTCCGTTGTTTTAGTCACCCAGTCTAAGATATTTTGTTATGGCAGCCTGAGCTGATAAATACAAACATCTAAAGCACACAGGCCTTCTCTCTCTGGACTTGATTTTCCAATATGAACTCAGTTTGTTCAGAATTACATTGTGACATTCAAACACAGGTCTGTGGAAACCCAAAGCTAAGACTGGGTCGAAAGAGAAATAAAGCCTTATAAATCAGAAAGACCTATGTTCAAAACCCAACTCCACTCACCATGTGGCCTTGCGCAAGTCGTATAAGCGCTCTGAGCCTCACTTTCTCTATCTGTGAAGCGGGTAATCATCTCTCTCGTGGGAGGTAAGGCACGTGGGGAATCCAAACTGTGTCCCCACTCAGGCGGAGGGATGAGATGAGGCCCCAGTGAGCAACCACTCTTGCCTCTCCACCACCTTGGATTTGGTTGGAGTTAGGATAAATGACGTGCACAAAATTCAAGGCCTGCTTTAACATTCTCGTGGATTCCATGTGTGAACATGAGTGGCCAAACATGAGAGCTTTCAGAGAAAGATTTTACTTCCCCTGTGAAGAACATCCCAGGATTAATTACAAGATAGTTCTAGAAGCATATGGCCTGGCACACAATAGATGTTCAACAAATACTCCCTTTGCCCTCTTTTCCTGCCTTACTACACCCCCAAACATTTAGGGATCTCAAAAGTGAACATAATTTGGCGACATTATGCAGCTACGGAAGAGAGGGAGGAGGAGAGGAGGCACCAACGTGTAGCGCGCTCACTGGGATGCCAGCATTTCCACATTCTGTCATGTACACCTTACGACCAGGTGACCAGCCGATGAGGAAGGTGCCATCAGACTCAACACACTGACAAGGAAATCATGAAAGGAAAGGAAATCGATTTGGCCCCGGCCCCGCAGTCCTCGGTGGCTGGGTTGAAGCTTACACCCAAGTCAGCCCTGGCTCCAAAGACTACACCCCTCACCCAACATCTCATGAATGTACAAGAGTCTGAGGTGGTTTGTTGCATTCCCTGTCACAAAAATTAGCCAGAAAAGGACAAAACCCCAGAATATTTGTACCCTGCAGTCCCACTCACTGGGTTTACACCTGAAAGGAAAATATTTGCCGGAATGACACCGGGACACACGGTGAAGAGATGGGGTGGGAATGGATTTGGAGACAGAGGCAGGGATTCTAACACAGCATCTGCCAGCCAGCCGTGTCCTGTGAGATCTGACCAACTGCCTGTCCCTCTACAGGCCTCAGTGTCCCCTTCCGTAACATGAGAGGGACACGCAAGCCCCCACCTCGAACATTTTATCACTGGCTCAGTTTTCTAGACACACGGAGCTGAAATCTTGGGAGCCTGCTTCTTCCAGATGACTGGCTCAGTTCACAGCTCTGTTTGCCCAGCCACACGGCCAAAACAACAGCAGCAACGCGCTGTCTTAAGAAAGTTGAATGGAGACCAGATCAAATACCAGTCTCCAATAAAGAGAACCACTCTCTCCAAAAGCGCAGATTTGAAAACGGAAAATCACATTCCGCAAGTTCCTGGATGGGAGGGGAGGGGAGGGGAGAGGAGGGGAGGAAGCCGCTGCTTCCAATGAGGACTTCATTCCAGAATCCCACACAGTGGCCTCAGGAGTGCTGGGGGTGATAAAGAGAAGACTATTTCGGTGGAGAGGCCCGAGTCCTGGGGGAGAGATGGGTGGAGGATGAGGCAAGGGCTCTTTCCAAGAGAGGTTGAGTCCAACTATTTCAATGGGAATATTGACTCTTCCGTTTCCAGTGTGATGACTTGAACCTGGTGAAGACGGGCCCTGCCAAAAACCTGTCGGTATTAAGTGTGCTTTCAATTGGAAAATGGCAGGAAAGCAGGGGAGCAGATCTTTATTAGACCCTGGGGTTCACAGCAGGATGTGGGTCTGTCAGCGTTCCCGCCGCCCACACGAGGGAACAGCAGCCCTGCCTCGGAAACTCGGAACGCAGAGTTGGACGGCGCCAAGGCTACTTTTTTCCTCAGTAAATTTCCAGATTAAAAAAAAAAAAAAACAACTATTTTTTCATTTGCAATTAAAAAAATAAAGTATAAGCAGTTCCTCTGTGTTTGCATTACTCCCCTGTCCAAGGTGCCCATCTCTGCACCTCCACCCACGTGCCCTGCAGGCAGCTGAACGCTGCTCCTGTGATCACACTGCATTGCCACATCTTCATGGGTCTGTTTCCCCCTCCTTTATCAGCCCCTCCAGCTTTCCTTGTTCTCTCCCTCTCTCTGTTGAACACCATGCATAAGACGACACAACTGGAAAACTGCGAACTTCGAAGGGAGCCGGAGCTGGTTCCGGCCTCAGCCCACCATTGACAGCTCTGGGCCAAATGCTTTCACGTCTCTGCGACTCTCCCAATCTGTCAAACAGAGCGAGAAGGACCTCAGCACAGGCTCCTTCTGTTGACGACGTCAGGCAGTGTATGTGAAGATGCTCACACAGGTCCAGTGTGACCTGTTCTCCTTTTCTTCCCCATCCGGGCGCAGAACCAGACACAGTCCTTCCCTCAAAGAAGCACGCTTCTGCAGACGGTCCTGTTCTAGGGGGAGGCACACAGAGGAAGCAACAAGAGCTCATCATGGCGGGGGAGCACCTACCCCGTCCAGGTGGCTTTAGGGCACATTCCAGGAAGAGGGGAAAACCTAGAACTTGGTTTTGAACAATAATTAGAAATGCGAGAATGGAGAAGAAATGGAGAAGAAGGGGATGGCAGCCCCAAGGGGAGGAAAAGAGACAAGGTGACAAAACATAAGAGAACAGGATAAACCTGGGGGGGGGGCAGGAGGGGAGTTTAGGATGTGGTCAGTGATAAAGGTCTCTCCTACCCCAATAGCTGGCAGAAAGCAGGTGCTCAGAAATATTGAATGCATTATAAAATGAACTAATCAACCTAAAAAGGCATCATTTTGGTTTGCTTAATACCTTCTATATCTGTTACTCTGACCAAAATAATAATAATAACGATGACGATGATGATAATATACAAAGAGAAAATAGAGAAAGAGTGTGCAGAAAAGGGGAATAGAGAAAAATAATTTATATGTGTATGTGTATATATACATATATGTATATATAATGTGTATATATATTACGTATATATGTGTATATATATGTGTGTGTGTGTGTGTATATACTTATTTTATTGTGTTCTTTTGCTTTAATGCCAAATAGATAACCTCAACTGCTCATTCTCCAGGTGTCAGGAGAGCTGCAACCATGTGCTCACGTGTCACACAGGCCTCCTTGAGTCCCCAGCCACAAGGGGCACTTCTGCTGCTTGACTCCCTTACAGGGACATGAATTCAGCATCACAAACTGTGCGGGGAAAGTTAGGCAGCAAGAGAAGGAAGGGTTTTGTCATTGTTGTTGTTGTATAACTAGCATACAGCAGTGGCAGAAAGATTCAAAAATATACACACAATGAGAAAAAGAACATAAGACTTGGCCTCCCAGATGCCCTGGTGTACAACCCGCAGGACTCTCCCTCCACCCAGGTGCACACCTATGCATCACACACACGTACACGTTAAGTGTGTACATACACACTCACGGGGGCATATGTACGGTCATCCCTGGCAGATCAGCTTTCAGAATTGTAGCAAGGTTAGGGGATCCCTGAGGCAGGGACTGGGCACCACAACCCACCGATATCCATCAGATACCTAGAACAGAGGCCAGCAAACTTTTTCTGTGAAAGGTCGGAAAGTAAATGTTTTAGGATTTGTGGGCCATAAACTGCCTGTCACAACGACTCACCTCTGTTGTAGCATGCAAAGCAGCCCTAGAAGACAGTAAAACAAACCAGTAAAGCAAACAGCCGTGGTCCTGTGCCAATAAAGCGTTTTTGACAAATCGGAGGGTGGGGCGAGTGGCAGCCAGACTTGGCCAGAGGGTTGTAACTTGCCCGCTGCTGGGTTAGAACCTACCAGAAACCAGAAAGACTCAGGAGGGTGAGAGATTAACATGCACGCCCCCTTTGAAAGGTAAGCTTCTTTTTCAGTGGTCTGCTGTTGTAACAAATGTTTCTGCTTTCATGTGCACCCTCTGATTAAAATGACTGCAGATAATTAGATTCAGTAAAATTCCCCTTTCTCCCCAAACAAGCATTCTGAGGCAGCTGATTTCGCCCCAGTTTTCCAGCTCCCATTTCAGAGACAGGGAGCCAGAACAGAAGTTATTCAGACATGTCAAAGAAATGTAGTTAAGTGGGGTTAGGGTGGTGTTCCAGTCATGTAAAATACCCTGGATCACATGCCAACAACGAATGATTTATTAAAAGCTACGAGATAAATACCAATAAAGTCTTCAAATAGAGAGACCCATGACATGTGCACAGGAGAAGAGAATCAGAATGATTAATAGGGAAGAAGACAGGCTGCAAATACAGAAAACCTTCTCCACCTGTGGGGAGGATCCCGGGGAAGCCTTCCCCCATGTGCAAACAGCCTTCGCAGCTACGGTAATAAAATACACTTCCAATAACAAAAGCCGTTTCACACCCCTTTTTCCCACAGGTTTTGAGACATAATTCATGAGTCCGTCTACCATCCAGATCTGAGCTCGTACAGTCTATTCTCAATTGGCTTCTTCAAGACAGAGAGACTCTGCTTCTCCTGCTGAATCTTAATGACCTGGCTGGTTTTGCCATCCGGACGCACATCCTGCACCCCAGGTCCCGCACTCTCCCTGGCTGAGCCGGGCCTTTCAGGGATCAGCGCCTGCACTTAACTCAATGTTCTGCTCAGCTGCTCGCTCCAACCTTGCCCTTTCTCGTGGCTTCTGTAAAGAGCTGAGATGTCTTCTGGGAATTTTAGCCAATGTGGGCAGGTTACACTCCAATTAAACCTTCCTCTCTGCCTCTTGTGATTTTCCCCTGCACACCTGCCTGCTCCGTCTCGCCACCTCACGCCCGTGGGCACACACTCCCCAGCACTCCCTACAGAAACACAGTTTTTGTGTGCCTGGCTCAGGGCTGGGTCCTGGAGAGAGAAATATTAATAAGACACAGTCAATGTAGTGGCTTGTAGCCTATTGGGTGAGACAGATATGGAAACAAAACATTCAACATAATGCAATAAATGTAGTTTTGGGGAAATGTAGAGAGTATTAAAGAGAAGCAAACACGTGCACAAACGGGATACATTCCAAACAGGTAACAGTAGATGCCCCCACCACCTCATTCCAAAAACAGATGTAGGGATCAAGGTCATGTGAGGAAGGCTGTCAAAGACAATCTGAGCCTTACATTCAACGTTTGATTTTTTTACAAAAATATATTTAGTGACATTATTTCTATTACCGCATAATTTAATTTAATTTTCAAGTGCTCTAAGTGCAATAGGGCCAGGACTAGGGTGAAATGAATGAGGCGCCTAGGGCACAAAATTCAGGAGGCATTCACGCTTACAGTTATAGAGGTGTAGGGTGGACTAGAGGCGAGGGCAGCGGATGAGGAGGTGAGGGGAGCAGTGCTTAGGAAAGACTACAGGACTGTGTGACGTTTGAGTTGGGCCTTGAAGAGCAAGTGGGGCTTTCCCTGAGAGGAGAGGGTGGCAGGGGGGAAAGCCTGGGAAGTGTGATGGAGAATAATGAGAAATTACGAATGTCCAGAACAGAGAATGAAGAATGGGAAGGAGAACACACACACACACACTCACACACACACACACACACACACACACACACACACACACACACACACACCCCTAACAGTAAAGACTCTCCATTATAGAGTCAACTTCTATGGCTCATCAGTAGTATTAAGATTAGACTGAGGGACTGGCATCTCCAGCCTCATGAAGCTCACCGTCATTGCTTTACTCCACCACTCTAAATGGTGTCTATTTCCGATATCCTGGGTGCCACTCAGACCTCTTGTCTCTTCCTCCTCCATCCGTTCCCTGAGCTCCTTCCTTCTGTGTATCTTCTGACCGGGCTAAGTCATGTAATAAAGTCTTCTACAAATATGCCAGACATTGTTCCAAGTCTCACAAATATGACCTCATTTACATTTCATAGCAACCTGACATGTATGTATTGTTACTATCCCCATTTTACAGATGAGGTCTCTTCAGATCAGAGCTTGAATAACATATCCAGAACACAAAGGAAATAAATAATTATGTCAGGACTCAAACCCACAAGGCTGATACTTGATGTTACGTTAATTACTATGCTGCCTGCTGGTGTGAATTACCTGGGGACACCTGCAGGGAAACACGAGGAGATCAATACAGTAGAGATGAGGTAAAAGGCCCAGTTTGGGACAGCTATACAGACAGTCAGGTCTACACATTACCAGCAAAGGTGGACGTGAACAGCTCAGAGAAATGAGTGGTTATGGTGGGGCACTGCAACCCCAATGGCAACATAGGGTAAGTTGCAGGAAAATTACTCTGAGATGGCTAAGGCCGAATGCTTAGCTAACATCCTTTCTTGGTATCAAGTCAGAGGGTTTTGCCTGCAGTCTGCTTCTGTTCTCAGGCAATTCATGGTAATTGGGGGCTCTGCTCTTCAAATAGTGTGGGAAATGGTTTTGCATTCACGTCATGGAGGCTAATTATTGGAGTTCCATTTATCAGAAAGCCACTAATGGGGGCATTCAGTGAAGGAAGAGAGGAATAAAAGTCAACTGAAGCCTGAGAATCAATTGTTTGACCCCTGTGAGCCTCTGGGCACAGTTCTCCAAAAACAGACCAAAGCTATCAGCAAACAATGGCATGGCCATCTAGAAATGAGGAAAGCCGCTTTCCTTGGGCCAACTCTGAATACGTCCTATGCCTACAGAGGCACGAGATTTCCACCGAGAGAATCGGGGGTTGTCCTAACCCACATCCCAAAGATGGACCCTGGGGGTCCCATGGCAGTCAGCAGGGAGACCTGGCACCTGGAGCAGGAGACTGGGGCACTAAAACCAGAGGAGAGATGCGGCGCCCTGGCAATGACAAGGGGAACATCGCCATCTGGTGGCTCTAAGGGAGATGAGACGCCCATTGTCTCCGGCTGGCCAAACTTATGCAGGAAGAAACTCCTTGAAGGAGTTTGGAAAACGAAGGTCAACCATGCTTTTACCAACAGCACAGGAGGCAAAACCTGGCTTGGTGCCAGTCTGTCTGAGCCGTGGCTGAGAGAAGAGAAATGGTGGGTATGGTAAAAGGTGTCCATGGCACAAGTCCCCCAAAATGTGGGCGCTCCTGTGGGCAGCACAGCACTCCTCACTCAGCATTATGAGGGCCTGCTCATGATCCAGGCTCCTAAGGTCCCTTCAGACACCAAAGAGTGACAAGCCAGATGTTACAATATCACGTGGAGGGCAGAGAAATATAACCTGAGGATGTTGGTAATGGTGGTTGCTTAGCTAAAGCATTTAAGCTCCACCAGGCACTCTGCATGCATTAACGAATAATTAATAATAAAGAAACTAATACTTAATAGTAATGAATAATTAGACAATAATTTTACACTAACCCCCACAGAAAGCCAATAGGAAGCAAGGGGCTGTTACTATCTCCATTTTGCAGAAGAACTAACTGCATCCCTCAGAGACAGAGATGGAGAAAACTCTAAGCCAGGTCACCCAGGTAGCAAGGAATAGAGAATTTTAAAAGTTTCATGCTCTTAACAATTACCCCTGATGTTTCTCACATAGTGGTACAGGGACCACTTGCTTTGGACATACCTGGGGTGCATATTAAATCAAAGAATCTTTGACCACACCCCAGACATACCGAATGTCTTCAGAGGGAGTGAGAATTGGCATATTAACAAGTTTCCCAGGTGATGGGATAACCAGACACTAAGTGCTATGGACTGAATTGTATCCCCCTTAAAATTCATATGTTGTAGCCCTAGCCCCCGAGGTAATGGTATTTGGAGCTGGGGCCTTTGGGAGACAGTTAGGTTTAGATGAGGCCGTAAGGATGGGGCCCCCATGAGAGGAGCAGTGCTCTTATAAGAAGAGGAAGAGACACCAGAGCTTCCTTTCTCTGCCATGAAAGGACAGAGCAAGAAGGCAGCCGTCTGCAAGCCAGGAAGAGAACCCTCACCAAGAACTGAGAACCTCACCCTTCCAGCACCTTGATCTTGGACTTCCATCTTCCAGAACAGTAAGAAAATAAATTTCTGTTTTTTAAGCCACTCATTCTATGGTATTTTGTTATGGCAGCCTAAGCTAAGACGCTGGGCTATACACCCCTGTATCAGCTCATGCAAGACACTCGGTAGGTGCCCGTTAAGTTAACGAATGACAAGGGTACTCCACTGCTCTGTACCTCAGAAGAGATGCACTGAGGGCTCATGGGTACAATTTCCATGGTTTAGCCTCTTTGCTAACCTCCAGGTGATGCTTACTGGAGTCTGTGCTTTGTTTGAAATCTAAAGAGAACAGGCCTCCTTCCTCCATTGCTAAGGATTCGTGGGGGAGGCTTTTGAAAGCAGATGTGATAATATGGTGTGAATGTGGGCAAACGAGAATAGTAACAGCAGCTTCACTTTGTGTAGTACTTTATCATTCACAAAGCTCACTGGCATACATGACTTCTTTAGATGGTTGGGATCGCCCTGTGAGGTCCAGAGGCCAAATAATTAAGATCTCAGTCTAGCAGATCATAAAGCCAAAGTTGTTGGCATCGCAGAGCCCTGCCCATGGTCACCTCACTAATTATGTGAAGAACTCAGTCCAACTGGAAGGTGGAAGTAAGACGAACCAGTAGAACAACTTGAGGTCACAAGGAATGAAGTCAGAGGAGTTGACAGGGGTTTATCAGGGTACTAGCAGCAGTGACATCCAGAACTAACCCAGATAGTTCAGATGACAATGAAAAGGCCTTAGTGAAGAGATGACTTACAAGGTGTGGGCAGAGACAAGGGAACAAGCACAGACTGAGGGTTCCCCTCGGGATCAGCAATAGAGCAAAACCGTTACCACTTCTAAGACCAGCATAGCAAGGGGAGAGGAGATAGTGTTACAGACTAAGCAGAGGGGCAGAAAGTAAAACGAACAAACAAGGAGTACAAAGCCAGAGACTGCCTCTGGAGAAACACTTCTGGCCCCAAACAGCCCACACTCTTCCCCAAGTGGGGACCATGTTTCCCAAGAAACAAGTCAACCAGTGGCCTTGGAGGGGACCACCTGAAGGGGCCTGTTTCTCAACCTCAGTCACCCCGGGAATGGGCACTGTCCGGGGACCAAGGACAGATGCAGAAACTGCTCAGCTAGACCACTCGTCTACCTGGCCTTCTTTTAGCCCAGCCCACTCTGTGTGAAGTAGAGAACTCAGTGGCTGAGAAGTTGAGACAACACAATACTTCTTTTCAGACTAATCAGACTCTTCCTTCAACAGAGGAAAAAAAAAAAGCATATCCTATACTGAGGTTGTTTACTACCCTGCCAAACTCTCCTTGATATATTCTTTCTAGTTATGCAGAACTTTTAAAGACAAGGACACAATATTTTTTAAGGACCTCTAAGACAGGGTTGATCACTCTCGGCACTATTGACATATGGGACCAGATAATTGTTTCGTGGGGCCGCCCTGTGCATTGTCAGATGTTTACAATCCTGACCTCCACCCACTAGATGCCAGCAGCTTACCCCAGCATACCCAAAAATGTCTCCTAATGCCAACTATCACCCAGGGCGTAATGTCATTCCCCCTCCCCTGAGAACTCCTGTTCTAAGTGTTACAATCTGCAGGGCTAAATGCTCCCATTAGTAATAGGAGGACCAGGGTTGGGGTTAGGTGAGTAACGATCTTCAGTAAAGATCTCTCCTTATTTAAATTTTGACTTTTTTGTTCATTTTGGATTTTTTGCATTAATTTTGATTTTTTTAACATTGAATTAAAATATTACCTTCCTTACTGACTGTTTTTGGCACCCCCTTATACTTTGCACCTGAGGTGGATGCCTCATTTGTCTTCCCCTAATCCCAGCCCTGGGAAGGTGCCACTGGCACCATCAACATAAGGAAGGAGAAACTTGTTCCCTTTTTCCACCATCACTCATGTATTCATTCATTCACTGATTCATTCATTCCATATTCTTAAGTCCCCTGGTACATAACTAGCTCATTGTTAGCAACGGCTGCATAATATCTCAAAGTGTAGGTCATTGAGATTTACATAATATTTCCTACATAATAGGAAACAGACATGAACAGCCTTGCATCGGGGGCTCTGTGCAAAGCACAAGAGAAGGGAACTACTAGGAACCAAGGGACGAGTTACAAGCGCAAAGCAATAATCCTGGGTAGAGAAGATGATTCTGGTTTTAATTTGCAGTATTGGCTGTGGACATGGAGACGACTGGAAAGATTAAAGAGACAGAATCAAAGGTATTGGTGATTAGTCAAACGCAGGAGATGAGGATGAAAAGGTTATCAAGGGCAACTCCCAGCTTTCTAACAGGAGTAACTGGGTACAGGTCATGACGGTGACAAGGTAGGGAAGCCTGGAGGAGGAGCCAGCTGGGAGGTACCAGGCATCAGGGATGAGTCTGGAGGATGGTTAGGTGAGATGCTTGTGATGCATCCACGCGGAGCCCTCAGAAGAGAAAGCTGGGCTGGAGATGTAGCCACGGGAGTCGGCAGCATTTAGGAGGTAAGTGAAGCTGTGGAGGGCATAAGATTTCCTAGGAAAGACTGGAGGGTGATGAGAGGGCCTAGGAGCAAGTCCTAAGGAATTCCCCAATTTAAAAGGCAGGTGGCAGGCCAACAACAGACACTGAAATTAGCTGGCTGATAGTATAATGCAGAAACAGGATAATTGCATCATCTCAAAGAATCTCCTCTCAAGATAATCATTAATTACAAAGGGGAAAAGAGTAATTTTAAAGTGGAGAGACCTGGCAGACGCTACTTTAACCAGGTAATCAAGACTAACCTTACAGCAATGGGATCTACCTGCGTCACACGCCTGCTGGTGTGACACACAGAAGCGCCCCACATCACTTCTGTGACTTCCTGCCAAGAACGCATAACCTCAGTGTAATCGTGAGCAAACATCAGAGAAACCCAGACTGAAGGGCACTCTACAAAGTAAATGGTCGGTGCTCTTCAAATGCACTAAGATCATGAAAGGCCATGGAAAGTTTTGGTCCTGGAAGAAGGGAGGCTTGGGCCTTGGTCCCCAGAGAAAAAACCAGATTTGCCTTCTCATAACGTGAAACGAGCATCTTTCCAGAGCTGGATCCCCTGATTCCAGAAAAGGCGAAGGACCCTGAGCAGCCAAGGAGAGAAATCTGTGGTTAACGGATCCATTTGTTACTTCCAGCTTACTTAGCAAAGGTCACCAGGCCATCTTTGGAAGATACACAAAACACTGTTAGATCTTGCCAGGTGACTTTATCAGACAGCCAGTTGAGGGCTATAAAATGCTGTTAGCCATTTCTTTCATGTCGAGGAGAGACATAAAGACAGCTACATATAAAAACTACCTGCTGCATTTCTGTTTCTCTCCCAATATGACATAAAGGAGTCCTCTGCTTGTACAGAGAGACATCTGCAGTCAGAGTACAGCACTGAATTATTGCCAGGTCCCAATTACCCATTCATTCCTTCATTCCAGATGTTCAAAGGGTGGCCCAGCAGTGGGGTGACTAAGGATGTCGTCCTTCACAAAGGGCAGGCCCAAACGTGTGGGCATGTTTCAAAGCTCTGCTCATGTCACATATACTAGCAATTCTTTAGCCAAAACAAATGGGCAGGCAAAACCCAAACTGAAGGACAGGAGAGTACATTTCACTGCCGTGAGGCTGTGGCCAGGATGCGGCTATCAAATACTAGTGCAGAGTACTGCAGAACCGGCCCAGTCACATAATACAACCACAGTGAGGTAGAAGAGTGGATGTCTCTGTGAAAACATGGGGGGAAAAGACTATTGATCGATAGTAGTTAACACAGAAACACACAGAAAAGGGAGAAGGGGATGTCAGGTAAATACACCTTCTGATTCCACTCTGATACAAAATAAGAGGTCTAAACTAGAAAGTTCTCTGGAGTCCCTTCCAACCCCACCTTGGCACGGTTCCCAGCATGTGCTGGACCTGGAGGAAGACATCGGGCTGCCCCTCGACTGTAATGGTCACAATATGCTGATGGCTGCACTGCCCCATAGCTGGTGCCCTGAGCAGACGGCGTGGCACGGTGGAAAGAGCCAAGGCCTTGGAACTGGGCGAGCTGGGGTCACATTTCAGCCAGACTTATGACCACTGACTGGGTGAGTCTTTCTCCTCTCTGCCCTCAGCTTCACCATCTCTGAAATGAGACAGATGGACCAGATGATGTTCACGTCCCTCAGATTCTGAAAGCTTATGGTTTTATGACAACTTGTCTGCGTGGAAGGACCTGTGATGCTCGCAGGGAGGAGTGGCCTAGGTAAGAAGCCCAGTCGTCAGGAAACAGGGAAAACATGATGCGCAAAGGCCAAGACTGAGTTGAGAGCAACACGTGGCTACACTACAGGGCTCCACGTGCCTCCAGATGATCCCTTATCACCACCCAGAGGCCTAAGTCCTCCTCCAGATTCCATCTCTGGGGTTAAGACATGGTCTCCAGAGCAAGACAGGTCCTAGTAGAGCTTGCAACTGTCAACCCCACTCTTTCCTGAGCGTCACCATGCCCCAAAGTTCTGGGTTTCCACAACTCTCTCTCCGCACAAATGAGACCACAAGGGCTACTTCCTCTAGCAGCCCAGAAGGGAAAAAATAATAATACATGCAATAAAAGGAATTTTTATACAAAAATGTATTTTGAGGCTACGATGTAAAGTCCCTTTAGCAGGAGCCACAATTTTCTTAAATAATCGTTCCCATAATTGGCTACTTGTGGGAACAACTAATTGTGCATGTAATCATTTCCCTGTACAACTAAGCATCAACCAGTAATTAAAGACAGAGCCGTCCTTGCTAAATTTGGCTCCAGAAATAATAGTAATATTTCCAAGTATCCAATGTATTCATGCCAAAGAATTCTAAGCCCCATTCAAACGAGTTTATTTTTTAAAACATTTTGTAAAGGGGAGACCTGCATCTTTGCCCAAAGCGGACATACACTCAGAGAAGGATGCTTCTAGAATAATCCTCTGCTTGCATGTATTCCACCCCCATATGTTGAGTGTTTGAGCATCTTCCTTGTGCTAGGTCAGACCCTTCACTGAACTAGTGTCTCCTTGATCTTCTGAGCCCTTCTCTTTGCACACCCACTCAGAGAAGGGTAGGAAAAAAAATCACCTGACGTTGCAAAAGACCCCCCCAGGCCACAGATAGCTTCCCGGAGAAGCAACTCCCACCCCTGGCACCTCCCCACCC
>NW_020185335.1:8371024-8482157 GCF_003031525.2 Neophocaena asiaeorientalis asiaeorientalis
TTTGGGAGTCTCAGTCCTCTCCCATCTGAAAGCTCACAGCAGCCTCTGAGCCATCCCCCTAGTCCATGCTGTGCCACCTCAATCCAATCTCCTGCCTCAAGAAAGCAGGCAGTGTGGTCTTAAATTCAAAAGCAGATTTATCGTGTTATCCCCTGGATGGTGGATTGAATTGTGTCCCCCAAAAGGATATGTCCATTTCCGAACCTCCAGTACCTATGAATGGGACCTTATTTGGAAATAATGGTCTTTGCAGATGTAATTACGGATCTTGAAAGGAGGTCTTCCTGGATTTAGGATGGGCACTCAAGCCAATGACTGGTGTTCTTATGAGAGAAAGGAGAGGGAAATTTGATACCCAGACACAGAGGAGGGACACCGCGTGAGACAGGGGCAGCGACTGGAGTGATGCAGCCACAAACCAAGGAACACCTAGTGCCACCAGAAGCTGGAAGAGGTAAGGAAGCCTCCTCCCCTAGAGCCTTTGTTGCAGCAAAAATAGAAATGAGACTTTTCTGATAAACAAGGAAAATAAGGAAACAATGAACAGGCTGGGGAAACAACATAAACAGGCCTGAAAGAGTTAAGCAGTCTTGGTTATTCTTTAGCTGTTACTACTAACAAACACTTGTAGCTAGACTTGTCCTTCACAAAGCTGAGTACTCTCTGACTCCATACAAATTACCCTTTGCACCTGGCATTTCTTCTCCCCCTACACTCCCTTGTAGCACTCTTCAATTCAGAAAGGAGGTTACCGGCCAATAACCTCAGGGACAACAGACCCAGTTGCTGAGCGACCTGATGTCAGCTTGGGCCATGAATTTGCAGAAGAAAAGAAATGCAAGACCTTCACCACTTTTGATCCCTATCATATACCCCAGCCTGCGAGCCCCACGTATAAAATCTTCTCCGATTCCCCAAGGAGGGGGGCACGGTTCTTGAGGCGTTAGCCTACTGTGTCTTCCCTTTGCCTGGCAAAGAAAATAAAAAGCCTCTCTATTTCTTATCTTCCAGTTCGCTGTCTCCGTATTTTTATTTGGTATCGATGCACAGGGAGCCAGATTTGGCAACACCTTCACGGGGAACAGGGCCCTGCTGACACCTTAATTTAGGACTTCTGGCCTCCAGAACTCTGAGGAAATAAATTCCTGTTGTTTGAAGCCAAGAAGTTTGTGGTATTTTGTGTAGCCCCCTAGGAAGCAAGTGTACCCTACTTAGAACCCTTCCATGGCTTCCATTCACACTGAATAATTTCCAACCATTTTATCTGGCCCCTGATGTAGCAGCTCAGCCTCCACTTCTGCCTCACCGCCCCGACCTACTGCTACACCACTCATAACCCTGGTGCTTTTCCTGTTTCTGGAACACACCAAGCTCCTGCTTCTGCATGGCCGTCCTTCCACCGCCACCCACAGCAACAACACTCTTCCCTCAGCTGCTCCGCCTCCCTTGCTTTTTTCCGAGACTCACGCCAGGAACCTGGTTTGGAGGCTACTAAAGCCAAAGAACCTCATATTTGAAATATTTAATTTACATTCTTACAATAAACACCATCTATGTAGTGCTGTGTTGAGTTTAAATTTTACCAAAACTTCCAAGAACACAATGTTTTAGAAAACACACTTATGGTTACCAGGGGGGAAAGCGGAGGGGTGGGGAGGAATAAATTGGGAGATTGGGATTGACATGTACACACTACTATATATACAATAGATAACTAATAAGGACCTACTGTATAGCACACAGAACTCTTCTCAATACTCTGTAATGACCTATATAGGAAAAGAATCTAAAAAAGAGTGGATATACGTAATATGTATATGTATAACTGAACAGCAGAAACTAACTTTGCTGTACAGCAGAAACTAACTCGACATTGTAAATCAACTGTACTCAAATAAAAATTGTTTTTAAAAAGAACACAGTGTTTCCAAACAGAAGCTAACAAACTTTTTTCTGCAAAATGATAGTCAGATAGTACATATTTTCAGCTTTGAGGTCAGATAGTCCCTGGAGTAACTATTCAACTCTGCCTTTGTACTGTGAAATGGTCATGGACAATACAGAAGCAAATGGGCATGGCTGTGTTCCAATAAAACTTTATTTACAAAAATAGGCAGAGGGCCAGATTTGTCAAGTGGGCCAGAGTTTGCTGACTCCTGTTTTAGAAGAAGAACCTTTAAACAGCTAACGGTAGTCAACCTTGGTTTTGGTTTCTCTAATTCAAGCTACCTATCAAGCCCACAAATTGGAAAACAGCCCCAGGACAAGGGCGCAAACGTACATCAGCAATGATGGTCTGAGTTGAGAGGCCTAAGAAGAAAGTTTGAAAGCACATACTTGCAAGAAGAAGGTGTTCCCTCCCATTAAAAGTTAATATTTTAAATGATTTTCCCTTAAATAAATAGGTAATCTTTTGAGCCAGCTAATCCTTAATAAATTAGAATCTTTACACCAAACTGAACTGAGTGAATATCTGTGTTCCCACAGCCATGTCCCCTCACCCTGAACCTCTTTAAAGATCCATTGATTACTGCTAAGCCTCCATTGGTGGGATTAATTAATTTATGAACTTGTCATTACAACTCATCGATTAAAACGTCCCTTCTTAAAGATTTAATTATGCCCAAAGATAAAATATCTGCTAATTATTGTCCTTTATCTAATTGAAGTTTTGTATTACAAATAAAGTTCAAAGGTTTAAGACAGTTGCCCTTTCAAACAGTTGGGCATAGATGAGAATTTAATTAGAGGCGAGACACCATTTTCTCTGATTTATTCCAATGGGAGAAAGACATCAGGCTGGACAAGATGTCTGGTCAGGGTGGAAAGACCTGGAAAATCTGTCACCCTCCTTGGTCACATAATGGTTTTTAGCAAACAGATCCAGTCACGTGAGTTGTCGAAACAGTTTGGGTCGCCAGTACCAAAAGAGTTATCCATTGTGTCAAGACCAGGAATTCTGCCAACCAAAATCCTACTGTTGTATTTAATTTTTCTTAAAAATACTGATGCATGAAAAAGTCTCCACAGAAGAATTTTTTTTTTTTCTCCTAAGATATTCTGAATAGGAAATCAAAGTTGTTCACTCATCAAACCACTGAGAGGCAGAGAAGCCTGTTGAAAGGTACGAGCAACCCTGAAGCTTTAGGGTTTTGTCTGGGGTAGTGTGGGGGTGGGTGGGAAGAGAATGAAGAGAAGTGGGTAGATATGGACATATTCAGGAGAGAGACAGAGCTGGATGGGATGAAGGGACGTGAATTGCTACCCCATGAAATCTTTCCCGAAAAAAAAGAAGAGAAGACTGGGATAGGGGATACGACACACGCATCACTTTAAATTGACACAGGTCTGTCAGGTGGCAGGGACCGAGCACATTCTGTGTTACTATAATGTGCAGACATTACTGTATTGCAGCTAACTTTTATTGAGCTCTTACTATGCATTCCACATGCCTCATCTCACTTAATATTCCTAACAACCATCTGAGGCACCTCCTATTTTATCATACCTGTTTTACACATGAGGAAACTGAGGGTCAAAGAGGTTTGCCCAAGGCCACAGAGCTGGTGGGTAGAGGAGCCAGCACAGTGCCTTCAGTCTGTCTGGCTCCAGATCCCTGTGTTCTAAAGCAGATTCTGGATCATCTCACGGAAAAAAATATTTTCTGATGGGTATTTAATAAGCTCATTGCTGGCTTTCTGACATAGCGAATTCCCAGTCACTGTCAAATAGAGGCTGGACTACCCAAGAGGTGAGGCAGCTATAAATGGCACCAAAGAAAACAAAAAAAAGAGGTTGGAGTTTTCCAAAACTGCAGCCAAGTTCTCTTCCCACCCTGAGAGTCAATGATTCTAGAAGCAATCCTCATCTCTTCCCAGCGAACTTTAGGGGTTCGCTATTAGAGGTGAAGCTCAGGAAACAATCCCCAAAAGAAAACAGTAGAAAGACCATCATGTCAATTTTTAGGCAGTGAGGGTGAATACACTCATACTGCGAAGTGCTATTCAGCCATCAACAGTAACGTTTTAGATACAGGAAAATGTGTCTACAATATTAAGGAGGAAAAGTACGATGCAAGGTAGAATACTCTCCCTATATGTATGTATATATGTATGTGGTATATATTTATATTTATATACTCACACATGTAGATGAGGGGAGATTAAGAAAGAGGGAAGAAAGAAAGGAGGAGGAAGAGGAAGAATCCATCAAGTTTATGATAGTGATTTATCTCTACATACATAACAGAATATCTGGGAGGTTTTTTAGCTTGTCTTTATTTTCACTATTTAAATTTTCTAATTTTCTGAAATCACCATGAATTTATTCACTACAAAGTAAGAAGACACAGATTTCAAGCTAGGCAATCTCTTACTCCAAGAACACAGAGCAAGCTGGATCTGGAGCCTGCTTCACATAGTTTAGTCACTTAGCCAGCACGTCTTGCGCCACTTCCGGTTTGTCTCACTCTTTGCACTTCACCCACCAGGCTAGAGACACATTTGCTTCACTGGCGCCCAGCGCCCAGGACCCGCACAGGCTGCGGACCTGACAGCTGTGCCTTCTCCTGCCCCTCGCCTTGTTCTGCCAGAGTCAGCCCCGTGCTGCCCGTGTCATGCGTTCAACTGCCACCTCACTGGGGACGGTTACTCAGACACACTACTCTGGGGCCTTCTGTCCCAGAAGCTTTCCCATCCAAGGGTGGGGGGGACTGGTCCAATCCCCACCATCCAAAGATGGTAGGAGTCTGGGCTCGTGCGGCCCCTCTCCTTAGGTCCAGTCCTTCTGCACGTCAGATCTTTTTCCTCAGATCTTCAAGAGCCCTGCCATCTCGGAGCCCACAGCCTGAGCAGCCGGAGAACACCTTCAGCCTTTCTGCTTTATCCAACCCAAACTTTTTGCAGTTACCGTCCTTACAGCCAACCCAAAGCCCCGCCTCCTCTTTGTTTCAGTTGTTGACTTGGTTTTGTTTGCTTCTTTTTGCCTGTTTGCTTTGGTTATGTGTCTGAACTCTGAACACAATCCCGCTCCACCTGAAAGAGGCAGGAAGGATTTCCTTGTTTACCTCCCACGGGATGTTTGAGAGGAGAAAAGTAACTCAGCCATGGATGGAGCGAGGCCAAGGACTGCACAACACTGAGGATTAGAACAGCATTGTGGGAACAAGCAGGGGAGGAGGCCCCCTCTCCAGGCAGCACAGAGCCTCCATGCAGGCTGACTCTGCGCTTGCTCAAGATGCCTGGGCTGAGGGTCAGGGTGGGGACGTGGTTCGTGCTGTCCCCCAACTGTACAGTGACTCCCTGGGCTGCTCCGCTGGAGCGCCAAACCTTGGAGGTTCCCATAATGTTCTGACCAGAGAGGACCCCTGGACCCAGTTCTGAAAGACTGTGGAGCATAAGAGGAGGCCAGTCTGCTGGCCCCTCTCACAAAGCTCTCCTTCCCTCATCCCAACATGGCGCTGCCTTGGCTGCATCTCCACGCCAGCCAGGCAGAAGCCTCGAGAGCGGGGACAGGACCCTTCCCTCACCACCAGTCAACAGCTAAAGACAACCTGGGAGAACAGTGGCTGTAAGGTCCTTCACCCTACCCTGCAGGATGTCCTTCTAGAACCTTTTTGACCTCAAACAAAGATCAGTGCCCACACGATCTTCTCCACCATCAGCCCACGACTTCTGGAAGCACGGCAGATGTGCCCAGCTGACTCACCTCTCAAAACTGCCACGGGTGTTGATTCTGTTTTTCTAACCTACTGAGAAAACAACTTGATATTTGTTATGAGTTTAAGAAACAACCTTATTAATGACATCAAGCTATTGAGCAGCATTCACTGACTGTCAATTTACATTATGTAACGGAATGTGAAGCTCGATCTCCTTGTGTCACGTGTGTAACAATTAAATTATCAGCAGATGGAAAGTCGTTCTGCACTATAACAAGGTCCTATCAGGTGCTAATTAACTTGGCACCTTTCTAAGAAAAGAACTTCTGTCACGTTTTGATAAGAAAGGTTGCTGCCTGAGGATACTGATTGGTCCTCAGTAGCACATTTAGGACTTATTTTGGAGATTTTTAGGACTTATTTTGGAGATTTTTTTCCTTTTTCCTCATTGTCAGTTTCTGAGAGGAATGATGATATCATCAACATACTGACTCTCCCATTTGGGTCCAAAATCCATACTGCAGCAAACGCCATCAATTCCAAACCAGAAGGACTCACCAAACCAGAAGTCAATCACCATTGAAAGCACTGTCAATGATGCAATGATTACTGACGTTGGTGAGAGCGTCAAAAATTGTAGCCCAGCATGTGCGTCTACAAGTCTCCAGAAACTTCTGGCTCCCTGTAATCTTTGCTGGGTGGGAGCTCAGGAATACTGGATGGTCACTCCATAAACTTCCCTTCTTTCCTTTTCGTGCTTTTAGAATTTGCCAGATACTTCTGATCTGCAGACAGGGGTGAAGGCCAAGGTCACAGAGTGATCAGGTTTTGCAAGGCATTGTTTTCTCAATCTGCATGGCTCCGTAGTGAACCTCAACTTCTATACATTTGTCCCCCTACTCCAATCAAAATGATTGACATAATATTTTAAAGTATTTTTTAGTTTTTTAGTGTGATAATTGCGTTGCAGTTTTATAAGCTGCCTTTATCATTTCAAAATATACACATTGATATATTCACAGATGAAACGACAAGATATCCTGGATTTGTCCCAAAATAATCCAAAGGTGAGGAGGAAGTAGAAGATACAGATGAAACAAAGTTTTCCATAAATTGGTAATTGTTAAAAGCTGGGTGCCGGGTACATGAGACTGCATTATACTATTCTCTCTTATTATCTCTGTTCTGTATGTTTGAAATCTTTCACAGTGAAAGTTAAAATAAATTCCTCAATATAAAAAAAAAGAGAATCAGAAACTGTGATGCTTTGGATTAAGATTAAGGGAATAAATTTAGGTTGATTTCTTTTATACATAGGTTTGTTCCAAGGTATCTTCCAAGGTATCTCAGGAAAGAACATTACACCTGTAAGACTCAACACTGGGCAATCTTATTTGAACAAAATAATCCAAGAGTTTATCTCAAGACATGATTGACCAAAGAGATTCTGAAATATTCACACATGATACCTCCTGATCGTGGATGTCATGTATGCAGAAAAACTGGCAATAAGACAGCCAGGAAAGGTCAGAGTGCTGAATAGAAGTGGACAGTGAGTGCAGGCTGGTGTGGGAAAAAAAGTGTCACTACAGAGGGAAGCACAGTTTCAAACAAGGCTAACAATAGATGGACTCAGGGGAATAATTTGGCTTTGGATCGTCCCGCATTTCAGTTTGCAAAGACAAGGGAGGGAGAGAGAGGAACATCACAATTTTCCAATGAGGTAAGTGGATATTAACGTTCTAGTTTTGTAGATGGAGAAACTTTGGTTCAGAAAGGCGAAATCCTTTCCCAAATCCATGAAGTTAGTAAGAAATAGAGAGCAGGTATCCAAATTCAAGCTGGGTTTGCTCCACAGACCACACTCTTTCTACATCCCGACTCCCAGAGCTGCCAATTACAAAGATAAGAGGGAGAAATAGCCTTTCCAGGCATTTCCAAATACAGGCACAGAAATCACTGTTCATAAAATCCGCTTAAAGTAAGTACAACTCTTACATTATCATAAATACAAGTGAAGCTAGGTGTGAACTGCTGTATTTAAAACTGTTCTTAGGCTTCCCTGGTGGCACAGTGGTTGAGAGTCCGCCTGCCGATGCAGGGGACGCGGGTTCGTGCCCCGGTCCGGGAGGATCCCACATGCCTCGAAGCAGCTGGGCCCGTGAGCCATGGCCACTGAGCCTGTGCATCCGGAGCCTGTGCTCCACAATGAAATACGATTGAATGAATTCAGCAGGAAAAAACAGTTGGCCACTTTATGCACTAAGGTTTCACAGGGGGAAGAATCCCTCTGCTGGACGATGGAGGTTATAAAATTCAGCAGTCAGTGAAATAAACTCCTTCGATGTCCATTGCTGGTTTATCCTAAAGAAGGAGTAAGAACTGGAAGACCAGCAAACACTGCATGGTCTCTTGGGTCAAGAGTGTTCCTTTTTGTAAATGACAAGCCTGCAATATTCTGCCTCCCAAGTGAAACAGGTATCTGAGATGTTTCTAGAAGCCATTGATTGAGCAACAGAAGCGTAACACATCTTCCTCTAGAAAACCAAGGAGTCCAGTATTGAATAAAGTATATGGGAAACAGGTCAACCAAGAGAATATATGAAGGTATATATACCACTGACCCTTGAACAATGTGGGGTTAGGGGCGCCGACCCTCTGTGCTTTTGAAAATACGCGTATAACTTACAGATGGCCCTCCATATACACGGTTCCTCCGTACGCGCAGCTCTGCATCTGCAGCTTAAACCAGCCAGGATCATGTGGTGTGGTAGCACGAATCTACTGAAAAATATCTGTGTATAATTGCACCCACACAGTTCAAACTCATGTTGTTCAAGGGTCAACTGTACTATATCCTCCTCTTGAAGAGAAGCACATTGAAGGTTCTGATAAATCTTTCACGTTAGAGACCTATTGAATTTACAGTATTTAATAACATGAAAGTACCTAATAACATGAACTATCCAAACATGTTTCATTACAGATCCATTTTTTCTAAATACTTATCAGCATCCCATGAAACTACAATTCCTAGAGACATCTTTCATAAAGGGGAGAGGTATATTGGTGCAACTCCTGGAGAGTTATATACAGAATCTATTCTACAGCCAAAAGATCAGGTATTAAAGCCCCATAGCCTCAGATGTTACATCCAAGGAGGCCTCTAACCCAAAGTTAAGTTGTAATTCAAGTTAATTTCATAGAGAGACATTAAGTAGTGTCTAGGCCAGGAGGTAAACTTAGGCATGTATTCAGAAGAGGCCTTGATTCTGCTGTAGCATTCAGAAGCAACTATTTGGAGGAATAAAATTTGAAGTGGGCATTAAAGGATTGGTAAATCTAGACAGTAGAGAAGAGGAAATAGGACTCGTTTCAAGCAAGGAGAATGATGTGCTCAAAACGCTTTTGGCTTTAATATCACTGTGCAAGCCACGTAGAGGATTCATTTTCATCAACAGCTGTATTAAATTTAGTATGTGGTTTTTGTAAATTGGCAGAGCTCAGGTGAAAAACAATTCCTTTACTCATAGCAATTATACAAAAACACCTTATTTTTCAGCCATTCTAAATAAACAAGAGCATCAAATGAATGTGACTGATTTCCCCTAATGTTTCTGGGTGTGTCCTAATATATTAAATGGAATTTGTTATTAACGGTAATATTTCTGTCACTTCTTCTGTATCTACCACAATTATAACTTCATCCCAGAAGCCTGTTAAGTGAGTCTTATGAGCTAGTATTTTCCCAACTCATTATTGCTTTGTGGACTTTACTCAGAAGGCCATGCTCTTGTGGTTACTGTTTCCAAAGTAATTTTGGCCACTCTATAGCGGTACTTTTTCCCAGTGAAGAGCCTGGACAAAGCACAATGCCCACTGTATTATTTTGTATAGATACTTTCCTTAGAAATTTTCTCCCCAAGCCTTTGTTTATATGATCTACCTGCCTGGAAAATCTTATCCACCTCAGCCACCATCCTCATTTCACCTGACAAATTCCTATTCATCCATTACGACTCAGCTAAGGCATTATATACTCCAGAAGACCTTTGTACTTGCAGACAATAGAAATCTACCTTGAATTAACTTAGGGGAAAAAAAGTTGGGGGAGCAACTCATTGGATCATGTAACAAGAAGTACAGGACTAACGTCTAGCTTCAGGCATGGCTGGATCTAGGAGCTTGAATGTTATTATTAGGGCTTTGTCTTTCCCTCCTTCTCTTGGGTCTGCTTTCCTCTGTTCTTTGGTTTCATTCCTAGGCAGATGCTCCAGCAGTTCAAGACAGTGGCATCACTGTAATAGGAGAGCAGCAGCCTAAAATTTAAAGGTGTATTTTCTGATTTTCATATAAATCTTTGCAGCCAAATTTCAATTACTTTCGATTGATTAGGGAAGTGTCTCTGCAGCTGTTTTAATGTATGTTCCATTCACAGTCGAACCTTCTCCAAAAGATTGGAAAGATGACAAGTGGCTACCCCAAATCTATACCCCTTCAGATTAGCAACCCTAACAAAATGAGTCTCTGCCAATGGCTGTGTCATAAAGTTCCTGGGGAGACATTTATTTGTCTGGGTCACACACCAGGGGCTGCTGAGTCAGTCCCACTCAGAAAACATAGGATTTATTCTGCCCTAGAAAGAGGTCTGTTGCCTGCAGAGAGGGAGAAGGGGTGCTGGAGAGAAAAAAACAACAGTTGTCTTTGAATCCTGTCCTGAGCTTCCTAACCTGGGCAGAGAGCCTCCTTCCCCAGCTCTCATGGAATCCTGGGCAAACCTCTATTGGCGCAATTAACGCAAAACATTACAGTCAACTGTGTACATCCAGCACCAAACGACTGCACCGCACACAGTCATAGAACAAACGCATGAATAAATGAAAAGACCAGCTCTTGAGGCTCCAAGCAGAGGGATCAGTAACTTCAGTAAATCAGGGTGATTGCCCTGCTGTAAAAGGCATGTGAATTTGAGAAAGAGAGAGAGGATGCTGTGTGCTCAGTGTCTGAGGGTGAGAATGAAGGAGACTCTTGCTGGTGCAAATATTCTCTTCATGGCCACCTACATGCAAATAACTCCACAGCATGGCAGCCATGTGCCTTACCTTTTCCAAATCACGTTTTAAATATGCTTTCCTATTGTCCCTGAAACTGCACTTAGACATATCAGACCATGTGTACAAATGCGAAGTTTAGAAAACACCATCCCCATGGCTCTAATCCCCTCACCTTTGCCAAGAGAGAAAATGCTCTCACCTCACTCTCCACACACCTTCCTTGGTGACCTCTTGCCAGTTCCTTTTATGGACACACAAATCAACAGAGGTAGGGGAGAAGACCTTAAATTTCCTTCGATATAACTGGTCCATTTTACAGGTAATGAATCTGACTCAGAGAGTTCAGTTTGGCGATAGTTACACAGCTGCTTTCCTTTCCAAGGCTCTTCTTGATCATCCCTGTAACTCACCATAGCTACTATTATAGTGACTTAACCATCACCATATCAAAGATTACCCACATAAAAAAGTGGAGCTGTGCAGAAATGTGACAAGGGAGCACACATTTAACTGATACATCCTGAGTCTAAGAAAGCCCTTGATGCCATGTGTTCTGGCTTTTGTTTATCTGTTCATTTTAAATGTATATGGCATAATAATAATAATATTTAACTAGAAGGTAAATGTCATAAAAAGGCAGGACTTTTTGCCTATTTTTTTTCACTGATATGCCCCGAGCCTAGAACAGTACTTGCCACGTAGTAGGTGCTCAACATACTGTTGAATAAGTACTTATTGAGCAGTGCTTTAAGTACCTTACGTGAATTAATGTATTTAAAGACAAATACCATATGATATCACTTTTATGTGGAATCTAAAATATGACACACATGAACTTTTATGAAACAGACTCACAGACATAAGGAACAGACTTGTGGATGCCAAGGGGCAGGGGTTAGAGGAGGGATGGAGTGGGAGTTTGGGGTTAGCAGTTGCAAGCTATAATTTATAGAATGGATAAACAGCAAGGTCCTACTGTGTAACACAGGGAATTATATTCAATGTTCTATGACAAACCGTAATGGAAAAGAATATTTTTTAAAAAGTTGATGACTTCCACAACCATTTTATTTGCTCACAGTTTTGTTGGCCAGGAATTCAGAGAAAGCTCAGCCAGGTAGCTTGTCTCTGATCCATTTGGCTTCAGGAGTGGCAACTGGGGCTGGTGGGATCTACATCCAAGACGGCTTCTTTAGCCCATGTCGGGTGCCTTAGCAGGAGTGACTAGAAAGCTGAGCACGGCTGTAGCCCTCTCTCTCCACAGGGTTTGCCTGTCCACCTGAAGGTTAAGGATTCCAGAACGAGTATTTTAAGAGACAAGAAAGGGAAACTACCTTAGCCTGGGCCTGGAAGCTAGCACTGGAAATTGTCCCTTCCACCATGTTCTTTCGGTCCATTGGTCTAAGCAGCTGCAGAGACCATTCTCTCAAGAGAATGCCACTTCTCACTGCGAAGTGTGTTAAAGAATCTGTGGCCATTTTTCACCCACTAATACGGAAGTCCAACCTAGTTTGGAGATAGTGCCCACTAACTTCACACAATATTATTGACACGTGATGTTCAGACTCATCGCGCTGGAAGAACGCTCTTCAACAATGAAATGCCGAGATCGTCCACACGTTAGAAGACTGCTGTGCTGTTGTGACAAGACTTCACTGTGACAGAACCTAAATAAGCATTTCCTAATCTTAACACAAATCTTTGCAACCAAATTTTAACTATTTTGATTGGGAGGAGGGGGTCTCTCCAGTCATTTTAATATGCATTCTATGTTTCCAGATGCTCTATCCTAGTTTTAGGAGGAAGTGTTTCTCATTATCATGAAATTTACATGCTCATACATTCCACTGAAAGACTTATTCTTTCTAGGTGATAATAAACAATCCGGTAATTTGGAGGAAGAATGCCACAGAAATAATTATGAAAAGATACTACAGAAATCTCCAGGAGAAGATAGGCAGGGTGGTTAAGTAGAAAGAATAAAAAATTCAGCTCTACTCCTAATTCATCCTGCATCTTGAGAAGATTGCTCAACCTCTGGGAACCTAAGTTTAACTGTATGTAAAATAAAAGACTTTTGTGGATAGAGTCCTCAACTGTGGTTCAAAACGCCTTATCTTGCTTCAAGCCCTACTTCTACCAATAACTGGTTCTGTAAACAAAACAAAAGGTACTTCATCTCTTTAGATTTGATGATAATGCTGATGATTGAACCTGCCAAAGAGAGCTCACCAAATAGTCTGTGTGGTCCCATATTTCCCAAACCCTCCTGCATTTAGGAGCAGGCCATGTGATTAGTTCTGACAGTAGTAGAATATGAAAAGCAACAGTATCACCTTTAAGCCAAGGCAGATGAGAACCCAGCCCCACCTAAGTTCAAAGCCCAATATTTAATTTCTTCCCAATATGGCTTCCTTCATTTTTTATCTATACAATAAGGCCCTATCAAGGTCTAAAATATTTTGTTGACTATAATAGCTCTTGTGAACAAACTCTGGGATTCTGAAATTGGTGTTCAATGCTCCAGAGGTTACACTGACAAAAGGAATACAAGTAATTGAATTTATATTGATTAAAAAGAAATCACACCTAATTTTTTCCTGTTGCATCCATGTTCATTGAGTTTGGGATTTTTCTTTGCTGTTTTTTTGATTGTTTGATTGATTGCCATTAAGTAGACTCAGGTCCTATAGATTCCAAGTCAATGAGTTTGGGGTGAAGGAATCAGATGCAAATGATTCAGATTCGTTTCATCTTTGATCAAAGTTCACTGTTCTTTATAGACACAACTCCTACAGATTCAAACGTAAAATTCATCTGAATAATGTGGGAGTGCCCCAAGTCTTGGTCCCTACTAAAATATGCAGGTTTGTTTACCAGTACTGGTTTGTTAACAGCAACTTGTTCAAATTTTAGACGGTTTAGCAAGCATATGGGTCACCCTCCTGAAAAATTCTCAGTTTTGCCTACTCTACCTTAAAAGGAGAGAGCTCCAGTGGGGTTTGGAACTCATAAACATCAGGACATAAATGAGAATAGGAAGGAAGAAAGCGGAATTAATTAAAGTTCTACACATGGAATATTCAGAATGCCTAAAGGCAGGTGTTTACCTGCAATAAAAACAACCACAGGAAAAAACAACAGCAATAACAACAGCAAGAACTCTTCCTCTAAAAACACTGAATAAATAGAGACAAAGAGGGCAGCTAGGGTGAGTGTGGATGTGGACAGCACTCTACGTGTTAGGAGTTCCAAAGCAGATAGTCCAGATTCTTGCCTGTTGTACCAAAAGAGAAACCTGACAGTCAGGCAGCCCCTCCACACCCAGAGTTCCCTATTGCTTCATTCTCACATATGGATAAATGGGAACCACCATGCCTGCTGCTTCCCAGAAAAAGATCAAGATAAACAACGAGAAATGTGGTAACAGAGAAAACTGAGATAGTATCCCCAAAAAACAAAAAAACTAAACGTTATCTTCAGAAACCTTGGGAAAGTATTTATAACCATTAAACAAGAATAGGATGGTACATAAAAGGAATAACTGAAGAACATACAAAGACAAAGTAGAGGAAATTCCTCAGAACAGAGAAGAAAGTGGTATGTAGGAAAAATCTGGTAGGGAAGCATCTACTTATACCTATGCTTATGAATAAAGAGGCAAATATGTCTCTAGAAGAAACATACCAGACAGTGAGCTGTTTGCTCCTGGGGAGAGGGACTGAATGAACTAAGGGTAATTCATATGTTATACATTTCTGAGTTATTTTATAAGCATTTACTAATTTTTAATTAAAAATATAATCCTTGATTTAATTTCACTCTTATCACACAATTTTTAAGAGACCATTGCCACACAGACTTCCCAACAGAGTATATAATACGGTGATCCTCTGAGGAGATACTCCTACGTCTGTTTATCAGTTGTCTTTTTGAGGATTTCATTAGGCTGAATTAATCCTTTAGAGCAGACTTTCTCAACATGAGGTTTTCCCCATGCGTTTACTAAATGAGAATTTCCACAGATGAGGCCCTGAGACTGCATTACAACAAGGCTCTCAAGTGATTCTGTGCACACCCAAGTTATGAGAACCGCCATTTTAGAGTCCAGTTTTGTCTGGGACAACGGATGATATTGAGCTGCCCAGGCACGGTCCTCCTCGGGAAGCCAGCAGCCACCCTCACTGACGTTTCCTGGAGCCGCCACACAGCTCTTGAGATTTCCAGATGAAATTAATGGTTGCTTGACGGTGTCTCCAAATCGAGATTCACGGACCTTTAATTCTAGAAGAACTGGGGGATTGAGCAATATTCAAACACACACATAATTTGGATTTTCCAGATAAAAAAATACAGTAAAAACTTAATTACAACATTTTGGGACCGTTCTGGCCTGAGGTAGCCCATGGTCTTAAGCTCGTGGCTGGATGGCTAAAGCCCAGGCCTCCCTTTCCAAGATCAGCATCATCACCTGACATTCTAACCGAAACAAAACAGGCTCCCAAAGCCAACCTAGCCAGGATCCACGCTCTTCAGATGCTGAGCTTTTGTTTACTCTTGAATAAATTCAATAAAGTACAGTAACCATTATAATAAATGTAGATGTCACTAATTACAACACTAGATTTTAAGTGCAACGCTAGTGTCTCAAGTGGCCTTTAAAACTGAGTAAAATCACAGCCAATTCAAATTTAATTAAAACTATCAGTTTAATTTAGTTTGCTTTTACAATAAAAACTACACTAACCCATTAACTGCATTCCAAATCTCCCATTACGCACAGCAACCAGCAGCTTGTGGGCCTCCGCGGCAGTGAATGGTGCAATGCATTCATTTACCTTGTAATCCAGTAAAATTTCAGTTGTTCTAGATCCAATAAACGAGCAGTTTTTGTCTTTGAAAATGAGGCTCTTGGACTTGTTCGGGTAATCCGCCATGTACTTAGAATAGGCTTTTGTCCGGCTTCTTGTGCTTTTGAAAATCCATCCCCTAGGAGCCGTTATAGATCATGGTCTTCGTTCTTCAGCTGAACTCACAGTTGCCAAGGAGGAGTCTTTGGAAACTGAATGAAAGAACACTGGGAATCTGGGCATGATCTAACCCTAGTTCTGCTTCTATTGAGCTGAGTGGCCTTCGATAAACCTCATCTCTTTTCAAAGCCTCAGTTTACTCTTGTGTAGCCCTGCGGAGGTTGGAGCCGATCAGTGCTTCCAAAAATTCTACTTTCAGGATCTTAGTCATATCTAGGTATTGCCTGTCAGCACCTACAGTTCATATACACTCAGGACAATAGGTTTCTAAAGTACCAACTGTCTCAGCCTAGACAGTAATATCTATGAACTCATGTAGTTTAATGTACCAGTTATATATTTTTTTCTAATAGAATTAAAGCAAATATTCAACAACTAAAGTTACATTAAATGTTTAGCCAACATCACCATGCACACCCACCCTGGGTTATGCATCCCATTCGGAGAATATTAACCTCCCTGACCTCTGAGACCCCCTTCCTGCTCCAGGGATTTGCAAGTCTATGAAAAAGAATGCTGTTGTTCGACTCAGGTGAGCAAATGCATACACACAAAAAGAAACTGCCTACAGGGCTCGTCTGCTTCAGAGCAGAGAGGGTAGTGTCTGTTGAGAGAGAAGTGCTGATCAGAAACGAAATTCAGACGGTTATACATTTTATTTTAGAGGGAAAGAAAGGCATCCAGTAGTTTAGAGAGAGGTAAACCTTGTAGGAAGGAAGAACTAAGGCATGAAGAGAAAATACACAGACCTGTGAAAGGGTGGGCAATCTTTTACCCACACTACACACGACAGAGAAACCTGGACACAGAAGGAACCTGACCACAGCTGTTTGGGCCTGAATGGAGATTTTACTAGGTACACTCCACACTGGGTCATCCTGTCTCAAGGATGCTTCTTGGGGTAATAAAATTATGAGCAAACTCTATGCAAATGAGGCAAGGGATAACTAGAGAAGAATACGTACACGAGCTATTGATAGTTGGGTCCATCTCATGGGGAGATCAGAAAAGGAATTAGGAGGCCATTATGCTGCTGAGGATGAGGTCATTACGGGAAGAACTTGAGATTTTTATTAAAGGATTGACTTAAGACTGAGTTTTAGAGACGAATTCAGAGAATTAGGCCATAGCTTCTCCTGGTAACACTGATTATGGCAGTGTGGTGATAATCGGGTAGCTAGAGATCTATTTTGAGTCACCTGCATCCATTATGAGTCACAGGGAGGGAACCGCTCATGGCCATGGCGGCCAGTATGAGTGGGTACAGAGCAGAGAAGCTGGCTGCTGAGATGCTCTTCCTGTCTTAGCGACATCCTGGAGGTGACAGAGCCAGGACGGAGAGTCAACAGTAACCTGTATAACGTGACAGACTGAATATATAAACGGCCAATGGCCAGACCATCTATGACAATAGAACTCTGACCCACAATTTCTGCAGCAGCCAGCCTGGAAAACCAAACCACAGACCCGGTAGCAATCAATCCAGAACAGGCAGGACTTGGTCAGTAACGCCAGCTTCTCTCATTTTTGCCTTCTCTTCCAACTCGGGACCAACTGGAGAAAGCCAGATATGCTCCCAAGACAAGCAGCTTCTAGCTGGCCTGCCTTCAGCTGCCCCGGGCCGACAGCCTCCAGTCAGAACACACTGAAGCCTTCCCGCTTCTCACTAGGAAACTTGCCCTCTCCCCTGCCTGCCCCTCCGTCTCTGCCAAACACCAGTGATGGTGGCTGACTCTCCTGCGATAACAAAGCCCTTCATAAAAGGCTTCTGTGTGTTCTCATTGAGGTAGCCATTGTTTATTTCCACTCCCATCTGAAATTGCCTAAGATTTTGACTGGGGCTCACATCCACCCCAAAGTGTGCCAGCTTAACTAGGAGACAGATTATGTGCCTTTGAGCTGTGCCGATTGATCCACATGTGAGTCTCACGTTGCTCTTTCCCTCGTGACACAGAACACATCACACACCTGTGCCCGTGCACACACTACTGGAATGGCCTTGAATCATTTATGTATTCGACTGAACTATTTATGTCCTCATTTCAAGTGCGCTAAAGGCTTCCACCGGAGTCTACTCTGGTGTGCATTAAGCCTGTGTGGGGCAATTGCTTCAACCTATATGACACCCAAGGCAGAAACCAAGTGGAGACAGGCACTTACCAAAAAAGATTTAATGAGGACATTGCTGCTGTTGTCTGATGCTAGCCAGAAACTGAATGACTGTGCTTATGCTGGACTCAATATATAAACCATTTTCTGATAAGTTTGAGGCTAAGACCAAAGGCCAGCAAACTATAACTGGAGATTTGGCCCACTGGCTGTTTCGTAAATAAAGTTTTATTGACACACAGCCACACCCATTCATCTCCTTATTATCTATGTCTGCTTTTACCCTACAATGGCACAGTGAGTAGCTGTGACAAAGATGATACGGCCCACACCCAGATCCATAATTTTCTGTCCTGTTCTGTACCTGGGAGCCCCAGCAGACTGTGTTTCCCAGGCTTCCTCACCTGCTAGCCACCAGTTAGGTTTGACCAATGGGAAATACCTGCAGGGAACCAGAGAGTGAGAGGAGAGAGGCCAGAGCCTCTTCTCTGCTTCCCCACGTCTGTGATGGTATCTGTGTCTTTCCAGGATCACAGATCCTACCAGATGGCACCTCCTCCATACTGCCAGTCCTCACTGGGTTCCCCTAATGCTATGAACACCCAATGGGTTGACGCAGCTTCTTCTTATCGCTAGTCTCTAGGGACCTCATTCACAATCCCTTGTCCATTTTTGTAACCCTGCCCATATTTCAGTCCTTTTGACTCCTCTGGGAGCAGCCCTGCTTATATCTTGGTCAATAAAGGCCCTCCATTTGAAACTCCATTCAAACCATCTGTTTCTTACTGGGACCTGGACCAATACAGCACTTGTCTCTCTTTCAGTAACCCACTTAGTTAATCAACTGGCCTAACCCACTCACTCAGGACATAAGGTCGAAACATATTCACCCAATGCATGCATGAACACATGGCATTGTATGAGAGGACAGGCATTTCAAAGCTGACGTTTACCTTCATAAAAATGTCTTTTAATCAGCCTTGCCCAGCCCCATTCTCATAGCACAGCTTAAGGATAAGAAACTCTTTCCATGAGCAGTCAGAGTTTATGTAAGGCTGTCCATCCACACGAGCTGATGGACATCATTATAAGCCTGCTCGTGAGGCTGCAATGTTCCCAAACATTATTGCTATACAGT
This sequence comes from Neophocaena asiaeorientalis asiaeorientalis, assembly GCF_003031525.2. Classification (NCBI taxonomy): domain Eukaryota; kingdom Metazoa; phylum Chordata; class Mammalia; order Artiodactyla; family Phocoenidae; genus Neophocaena; species Neophocaena asiaeorientalis. Next base: position 8,390,015 of record NW_020185335.1, read on the forward strand.
CAACAGTTCTAATGAGTCAGGAGCTCACTGCTCACCAGTAAGCAGGACTGGCCTTTTTGTTCTCTTCTGAGTCAATGTCTTTATTGTTTCACTCCTTTGGTAGAGATTGTTTTAATAAGTCCCATTTCTGAGCAAATTCTCTCAGCTCATCTTCAAAATTCTGAAATTCCACTTGGGCTCCCACTGGGCTGTGTTTGTTTATAAGGTCACAAAAGGTTTCTTTAAGCTAAATCAAGCCTCGTAGCGTTTCTGTGCCTGCAGTTTTCTATAAGCAATATCTGTAGCAAGACAGAGGGGGCTTTAAATCATTTGTAAGAGATTGAGCTCCTTGTCCAGGCCGACCCTAAGGACATTTCTTGCCTGTTTTATTTTAATTTTTTTTATATTGAATGACATAATGGATGTGAAAGTTTTTTGTGAACCATAACGACCTTTCTAATGTAGGGGATTAGAACAATGATCTCAGAGTTTGGGAACATCCTGTCTCCTTGGGTTTATTTTATTCCTCATTTTTCAGGGGTCATCAGATTCTAAAGGAGACCAGAACGTTTTTCCAAGATCTCCTTTTACATTTGGGGTAGAATAGAACCTAATTTATAATACATTCATTCACTCATTTATTTACAAAATACTTATTGGAGACCTTCTATGTGTCAAGCATAAGGCTGGGGTGCTTAGTTAGTGTAAATAACACAATTCCTGTCCTCTAGCAGTTTAACATTTATTTGGTTCTCACTCTGTGCCAGGCACAGCACTAAATACTTCATACACGCTATCTCAATTAGTCTTTACAACTATACTAAGTTAATTACATTATCCACATTGTACAGATAAGATGTAATAACAAAAACAATGGTGTCAATGACCAACAATTATTGACTGCTTACTATGAGTCAGGTAGTGACCTAAATGCTTTACAAGCATCTCAGTTTATCCTCAAAAATGTCCCTAAGAGCATTATACTGACCCTATTTCTCAACTAACACCTAACATTTATTGACCATTTAATATTGGTAATGCGACCCAAAGCACTTTATATGCATTATCTCATTTAATTTTTTCAAGGACATCCTGAAGGAGACACTGCTATTATCCAAGTGCTTAAGGAATACTCCCTAGTTCATATGGCTGGAATTAGTAGAACTGACATTCTAACTCAGGTCTTTATAAAGCCCATGACCTTAATGATGACACTAGACTACCTCTTGAGAAGACATTTTAGTTCCAGAATAACTGACTCTCCAAGAAAAAACAACCAAAAGGATGTCAAAGTCCACATCACAGCCAACATTGAAGAAGGATGGTTGGGAAATAAATCTGAAAGCATATACCTTCTCTATGCACCTTAGTCTTTTTTGTTACTTGGTGTCTTCCACTTTTCAAACTTTCAAATACAGACTGCAATTTATCTTAAGTTACCATAGGATTTGCACTGTTAGTAAACATGGTCTCTAACAGATCACTGGAAAAGAAACACAAAGGTTTAAAACCTTGAATTCTCCTTAACTCACTGCTAGTACCAATGCTCTCTAGGTAAATCTTTATTTTGTAATATTTCAAATTCACTCAAGACTTCCTCCTGAATATTCCTAAACAGAGGTGCGAGAAATATAGAATTTTTGTCTATTATAATGATATCCTGAAAACTACTCTTCAAAACACACGAGTGTGCATACACACACACACACACACACACACGAGCTTTCTTAGTAACATCTAGCAAAATCCCTTGAACTAGGCAAGAACTTGTTCTACACAGAATTGGAATGGAATGGAATCAGATGGGATGGGATGGGATGGGACAGGATAGAATGAAGCAGAATAACATAGAATAAAAAGTCCCAAGTTCAAATGGAATGGGACCACATAGACTAAAATGTCTAGTAATTAAATATAACAGCATAGAATGGAGTGGAAGAGTATGGAAGAGAGGAGAATGGAATAGAACAGATGCCTGACACCTGACAACTGACTCTTTCAGTATTATCCTTTCTTTATTCTCGTGGCCTTCAAGAGGAAGGGCTTGTGTGAATAGCTGGTTCCTGAGAGCCATAGCAGCTCATGCTGGGCTTTGTAGATCAAAATAGGGCCACTCAACAGAGGAGAGTCTGCTCCATCCTGGAGACCCTCAGTTCAGAGCATCCAACATGAGGAATCTTCTTTTACTTCCAGGTAGGAGAGGAGCTGGGAAATCCTAAAGTGCACATGGTCCCCTTTTAAGCTCTGCCTTCCTTGGAGCTGGAGAGCTCCATGCTCAGGGCTATTGCTGATCCTGGACATGAAATACATCCAGGACCAAGTGCTTCTGAGGTAAAATCACAGACAGAATTCTGGCTTTGGGTAGTCTGCCTACAGCCTTCAGAAACACTATGTTGAAGGACTTGGATATTGCTAAGAGATTATGCAAATTTATCTGACTCTTAGCTGTCTAATATCTTCAGAGAAGGCACAGGAACTTCCAGAGAGCACTATTCTAACAGCTCCCCTGGGTCAGCCTTGGAACCAGGACTGTTATCCTCCTGAGAGCAACTCTACCCCATATCATCACAACATCCTTGGGGACTGTATCCTTAAACAGTAGGCTGTGAGCCTGGAAATCAAGAAGGAAGACCGAACTCAAGAAAGCTGATCTATTTAAAGGTGCTGGTGGGAATGGAGAAGTCTCTGGTGAATTAAGAAAGTCAAAGAGTCTCCATGACAGGACCGTGTTCATCTCACCAGCCTCCCTCATACATATATGTACATACTGGTTCTGTTTCTCTGGAGAAGCCTGACTAATATACCATTGCTTTGCCCTTTCCCCTGTTAATTAATTATATAATGTATGAATGTTTCCCGTATTAATTTGTGTCTATGTATAGATATGGATATAGATACATAGATGGGGGGGATTATAAGGAATTGGCTCATGCAGTTATGAAGGACAAGTCCCAAGGTCTGCAGTCAGCAAGCTGGAGACCCAACAGAGCTGATGGTGTAGCTCCAGCCCAAAGGCCAGCAGGCTCAAGACCCAGGAAAAATGTTTGAGTTTGAGCTCAGAGGCAGGAAAAACAATTGATGTCTCATCTTGAAAGCAGTCAGGCAGGAGGAAATTCTCCCCTCCTCAGGAGACGGTCAGGCTTTTGTTCTATTCAGGCCTTCAACAGATTGGATGAGGCCCACCCACATGAAGGAGGGCAATCTGCTTTACTCGGTCTATTTAAATGTTAAACTCAGGCAAAAACACCCTCACAGAAACATCCAAAATAATGTTTGACCAAATATCTAAGCACCCCGTGGCCCAGTCAAGTTGACACATAAAATAAACTGTCACAAGTGGGCTCATTCATGCAGAAGAATGCCACGTAGCCACTTTTTGATGCAATAGATATAAATATTCTAACACAGGAGAGTGTCCACGGTATGGTATTAAATTTTAAAACAGCAAATTGCAGAAGAGCATGTACACTATGGTCTCACATGCATAAAAGAGAAAGAAAGTAAGCTATACAAAGGTGCATATACATAGGCATTTTTTTTTAAAGTTTGTACAAACACAGAAAAAGTTCTGGAAAGATGCACAGCAGACACAATGGTTTCCTCCCTGGCCCCTTCCCATCCCTCCCCAGGAAGTAGGGGGAGCATGTCAGCTTGGCGGAGAAATTTGCTTTGTTTTGGTTTTTATAATGATCACTGAACTATGCTAAGTGCCTGCTAAATGTTCAGAACCATGCTAGTGTGTTACACATACACAATGTCAATTAATATTCATAACAACCCTGTAAATATGCTCCCTCTAGTTTATGGGAGCTGGAACTAAGGCCTAGGGAGGGTAAATCACTATCCTGAGTTCACAAGACTTGACTGCTGCTGGGCCACAATTCAACCACAGGTCTGACTGACCCAAGACTGACTTCTGTCCATGATGTACTTTCTCCACAAAGAGATGACTTTCACATTATATATCTAGATAGACAGATAAATAGATAGATAGATAGAGATAGAGATATATAGATATAGATATGGATGAATAAAAAATTAAAAATATACATTTACACATATATTAAAATACATATATATAGAGAGAGATTTTTAATGCATCTACATAATTCCTACATTTTTTAAAAGAATAGACTCTATTACTTACTCCAAAACAAAAGAAACGGATAAGAACAGGGAGAGGAGAAAAGTGAAACAAATTCAGTGGGAAAAAACTTTTACAAAAATGTTTTATTTTCTGTTTCCCCAAAAGCAGAGCCTGAGACAAGGATTTGGATGCATGTGCCTACGTGGGAGGTGATCCAGGGAAATAGGAAAAGCCAACATAAGGAAGTACATTGGGGTTACTGCTGCAGACAACATGTTTGATTCTGCCAGGATCTCTGAGAAGCAGATAAAATGCCTCTCAGATCTGCCCACCTGCAGGAGGAGAAGCTGGGTCATTTTCCACTAGCTTCTGACCCCTTTATAGGAGGGGTCATTATCCTCTGGGGTGTTAACTCCCCCCAGGAAGAGAGAGCAGGAGGTGGGATTCTGCCATTTGAGGTGTGTCTTACTTCAGCCTGAAATAGAGGTAGGCCAGGGGGTGTGACACAGGACACCAAAGGAATCTGTTACAAGTACCATATGAAAATTATCTGGAAGGGGTTCTTTAGATCATTTTTGTTTTTCAAGCAGTCTTTTTCTTAATAAATTTATTTATTTATTTATTTTTGGCTGCATTGGTTCTTCGTTGCTGTGCGCGGGCTTTCTCTAGTTGTGGTGAGTGGGGTCTATTCTTCATTGTGGTGCACAGGCTTCTCATTGCGGTGGCTTCTCTTGTTGCGGAGCACAGGCTCTAGGCGCACGGGCTTCAGTAGTTGTGGTTCGCGGGCTCTAGAGCGCAGGCTCAGTAGTTGTGGCACCCGGGCTTAGTTACTCTGCAGCATGTAGGATCTTCCCGGACCAGGGCTCGAACCCATGTCCCCTGCATTGGCAGGCGGATTCTTAACCACTGTGCCACCAGGGAAGCCCCAAGCAGTCTTTCTCTAAGAAAAAATATGGAGAGTAGCAGAGACTATTCATTTCAGCCAATCCTAACCAGTAATCGGCTGGCATAGAGTTTTGAATGGACGTGGCTAAGAAAGATGGGGCATCCAGCTAGCAGACAAAAGCGCAGGGGAAAGGCAATCCACAAGAGTGTGGCTTCCTTGTGAGAGGCCTTTCAGACACTTGTGATGAACCCCACAGGCTCCATTGCTCTGAAGTGATGCTCAGAGAAAGGAATGAACGGCACAGAGAGTTTAACATCAAATTGCATCTGAACTTTCAACTACGTTCCTCTTAACAGCTGCTTTGGGTAAGGATCCTGGCAAGTGCTTTTAGATTTTTATTCATGTGCAGACAGGAGAGGAGGTGAGGAAACAATTCTGAGATGAAGAACTCCAAATTATGAGAAGAATGCCAACTGTCAATAATCAAAATAATTCTTCTCTGCATAATCAACACCAAGTTGGCACAGCTGCTGACGAAGAAACAATAAACACCAAGTAAAAATAAAAATTTCTCTTTTTTTTTCATGCTACCTTACAAGGAAAATCTGTACTGGAGCAAGGCTTTGTGAAATAGTTCCTGAAGCATGCAATCAACATTTTCTTGAAATTACAGCTGGCATCTTGCATCTAGCAAATTTCTTTCTTTCCATGTTGTTATTTATTTATACCTTGTAGAGATGGTTTAACACTCAATTGCTAGGGCCATCTGCTTGACAATTGACTGTGTACTGCCTGATGGCACACCTCTCATTGGAATGTTGAGATTACATATTGATAGGTATATCTATGTTGTATGTGATGAGGATCACGTGACACTTGGGCAGTGCTACAGAGCAGTTAGGCAGGACTCAGCCTTGTTATGCGTTTCATTGTATGGCATCAATTGTTTTGTGGAAGGGGACAATCTCAGCTTTCTTGAATTAAACATCAGGGAATCCAGAGTCATTAGGGTGTAAACTGTTGGCTCTGGAGACAGACAGCTTGGGTTTGAATTAGACTCCACCATTTACTATCAAGTGACCTTGAGAATGTCAGTTGACCTCTTGAGGTCACAATGTTCTCATCTGCCAAATGGGAATAAGAATACTCTAGATGTTTGTGGCAGGAGTGAAGTATAAGAATTCATGAACATGCTCTGTACAATGCATGGCCCATACTAAGGGCATGGTCAATGTTTGCTGTTAGAACTGCTCTGGAGTTGAGGAATATTTCAGCCCTCTATCCTGAACTTCCTTCCAGAAAATGGCAATGGCCTACACTCCCTTTGTCCTAGAAGGATTTCTAATTCCCCCCTAGTTTTTATATAATTTGGGAATTCATTTGGTCATCAATGGTCCAAATAGCTGTTAGAGCCTGGGTCCTTCAGGGCTTATGGGCAGAGACACAAAAGGTCAGGAGTACCCCAGGGAAATGCACTGGCTGGTTGATTTATGCCCTCTTATCTGAGCACGTTCCCTCCATCTCCCTGACATTTGATGTAGGTGACTGAAGTGTGTTGTGGAGCAGGGCTGAAGCTTGGAGTTGATGGAGAAATATTCCCTGGGAAAGAGGGGCTCTTGAACTCTATCGGCCTCTCCCCCATCTCCCCAAAAGAGGTCGGAGCAATCCTTAAAAACTATAAAGCTGATCTCAGTGCTCCCCTTCTCAAAAATGTATTAATGGCATCCCACTCTGCCCTCAGATAAAGTGTGATGTCCTAAATATGGACCAGCCTCCACGATATGCACGACTCTGTGAGGGGCACACAGTCCTCCAAGAGGCAGAGTCAGGCAAGAGCGGAGAAAGGTGTGAGCAGCAAAATGAACTGAAAAATCTCCTTCCTGGTAGAAGAATTCTGCACAATCCTGAGAGGGGCAGGCCACCCCGAAAGTATTAAAAAAAAAAAAAAAAGCCACATCAGGTCAAAATCATGACCCTTCTGTCTCTGCGTGTGTCCCACTGGCATCAATAGGGAACTGGGAAGACTCCTTGCTCTTCCTATCAATAATATCTTGTATGTCAAGGACAGAGCATTCCCCAAACACCCCTTGGGGGATATTTAAAATCATGGGCTCTGACACTGGACAGTTCTGGTACGGATCCCAGCTCTGTGACTTACTGGTTCTATGACTTTAGGCAAGTTTATTTCTCTCCCTGAGCCTCAGTTTCCTCACCTGTATAATAGAGATACAAACAGTATCTGCCTACCTCATAGGGTTTGGGAGAATTTAAGAAGATAATGCAGATAAAGTAGTAGTTACCTCAGAGCATCAATAAAGATTAATTAGTATTATTTACTAGTGATCATTCATAAATTTATTAGCACATGCATAAAATGATAAAATCATATTACCTAGCCAGAACTCAGATCAAGGCCTCAAGCATATCAAAAAAGAATGAGAGGGCTTCCCTGGTGGCGCAGTGGTTGAGAGTCCGCCTACCGATGCAGGGGACACGGGTTCGTGCCCCGGTCCGGGAAGATCCCACATAGAGGTGGATGAGGGACAACCAAGTTCACGGATTGATGCTTAAATGCTTTATTCTTAGGCAAGCACCTCAGCCTCTCAATCACAGCCTATTTGTTCTCATAGTACATGTTATTCTAACAGGCTTAATTATCTGGCTTGCAGTTCCAGAACAAATTAGAGGCAGCTAAATTGATGGGAGCACAGAACTGTTACAAATAGACCTACCGTCATCCCTAAGACATGTTAAAATGCTGTATTCCCGCCCACCAGCTCTCTATTTCTCATGGGTTTACACCTCCATTCCCTTCAAAATTCCTCATAAAATATGATTTCAATTCTCTTTGTCACCTTAGCTGTCTCCTTTAAACCTACTCCATTTTTTAATATCCTCTTAAATCAAAATTATACGCAATGTTGCATGTATGGCTTGGCCCAAAATTATTGGATCCCAGGTTTTATGAAGAGGTCACAAACTCAACCACTTCCAGAGACACCGAGGTACAGTAAGTGAGCAAAGAAATCAAGTAAAGACAATAAGAAATGGTGTCTCTTATGGTGAGTAAAATGAAGAGGAAATACCCAAAGGCATCCTTGCATCTGATAAAAGAATATCCAATAGTCTGACCCAGACGATTTGTGTAAGCCAATTGGGACATGGCATTTGGGCCCAGTAAGACTGAAGGAAAGAATGAATATTTCAAGTCTGAGGGAGAAGTGTCTTCATCCCTCCTCTTGGACACAAACAAGGAAGTGTGAACTGCCATCTTGCTCCTGGATGGCATTTTACAACCGAGAGGAGTGCCAGCCCAAGAAAGTTGGAACTGGAAGACAGAAAGAACCCACATCCTGGATGACGTCATGAACTGCTGAATCAACCAATCCTAGGCGCACCCTAACTCTTAAGTAAGAGAATAAATGTTCTCACTGTTTGAGGTAGTTTGTGTTGGGGATTTTCAACTTGCCCTCAATAGCATCCTAGAAAATACAGAAATCAAGTTTTAACATTTAAGCATTGTGACAACCCAATAAGACTTAGCTGGTAGTGGTACAGAATCTTCGAACACTTGGAATGTGAGACGTGCTCTAAGTGTAAAATACAGTATTAAAGACTTAGTATTAAAAATATTTAAAATATCTCATTAATATACTTTCTATATCGATTGATTACACCTTGAAAAAATATTTTGGAGGGTATGTTGGGTTAAATAAAATATATTCATAAAGTTAATTTCATCTGTTTCTTACCTTTCTTTAAAATGTGGCTACTAGAGAACTTGACATTACGTATGCATTCACGTTGTGTTTCTACTGAACAGCACTGGTCTAGTTACTGTGCCCAAATATATTAGGTCACATGAAACTAGTTACTCATGTTTCACTTACTGTCAACAAACATCTCTGCACTTTTCTTATCCCTTCTTGGGCTAAGTCATTTTTCTCCATTCTGTTTTCTGTACAGTTATTTTCTCAGCCTAACTGAAGAATTTACATTGATCCTAATTATAGCTTATCCTAAGTCCACTGCAATAGCCCAGTGGTTCACCAGAGGGCATGTTGGAAATTTGCGGGGACAGTTTGGGTTGTCACATGATGGGGAGGGGCACTACAGTTATTTACTGGGCAGGGGCTTGTACGTCTCATAGAGGATAAGAGAACTGTCTCACTTCTCCCATGCCATTCCTACAGATGAAAAAATACGCTTATACAAATCTGGACAGAATCAAATTCCGTTTCAGTTATAAATACAGTGGGGTTTTTTGCATGGGTTTCATGTAAGTTAATTTTCCAGGAAAGTAACTACTGTGTAAATCAAGGGAGAGATATGCTTTGCTTTGTTCGGAACTTTATAATTTACTCACTATTTTAGAAAATCACGTCTTTTATAACAACGCCCCTACTGGTATCTGAGTTACCAGCATAGTTCGACTGCATCTGAGCTGCTACAGTAAGGCAATGCTATGCATGTGTGCTAATATACTTATTTCACCCTGATTTCAAAATGTCCAATAGAAAAAAAAAGTATCAACACTATTCAGTTGAAGAGTGTCTCCCATCTGTTAAATCCAAACTAATTCATTATATCAGAGGCAAGCATCGGAGTCCAGTGCTGACACAACACAATATATGCATTCCTAAAATGTCACCTCACTACACAAATTTGCATGATAAAAACCACAGGGCCTACGGGGTGGGGGGGTAATGAGGACCACAACGGTCAGATACTTCAATAGCAACACATTAAATAAAAGAACCTAATAAATATGGTGGCAGTTTTACACGTGTTAAATGGTCAAGGGATACATAAGTACTACCATAGAAGTGGCATGTCACCTTGGAAGAGACCTGAGCTTTGCTTGTATGAGTCTGGGCAGTGGAAGAGCTACAGCTTGTGTTACTGTGGAGGAGGGAGGGTTGTCTGGATGGGAAGGTGAGCTGTTAACACCAGATTTGGGTCGATATGGCTTCCAACTCGAGGTGAACTGAGGTGCTGGTTGATGTTTGGGTCATGTGCATCCTCGAGTTTTGTGTATGCTATGGGATGAACTCACTAGGGTGTGGTTTTCTGTGTTCCCCTTGTGTTTCTCATGGATGAAACCGCACATAAGCCAATAGAAGTGTTCAAATCGTCCCCTCATATCGCAGTCACACTGGAACACACTCATGTTTTCAAAACAAGTATGATGGCAGAGCTGATTGTAGTACATTTTGTCTCCTAGTATTGTTTTATTCTAAAATTACTGCCCTTTTATCTCTCTTAATATTACGCTCATGGCATCACAATGATGTTTGGGAATTACATATGTAGGTAGCTTATGTCATCTATGACATTCCTTTCACAGTAACAAAAGTGGCATTACAAAATATTTTCTCTAAAGAGGGCATTGGGCCTGAGAGGATTGAGAACCTTGGTTCTAACCTACTGGGAGGTTGTTAAAGATCCGTTCGTCTATGCATTTGTTATTCCTCTTTAGTGGGTGTCATCCATGGATCTGATAAGTGTGTCTCCCATTGTGTCATTCAAATTATTGATTTTTTTTTTTTTTTCCAGGAAACATTCTTTCCCAGGACAGGAGTAGAGAAAGAGTTCAGGTCATGCCACTAAAAATCACCAGCACTTCCATCAACCAGCACTCTGGACATTCATGCAGTGCCCAAACCATTTAATTTTTTGTATCTGTCCATGTTGTTCAGAGGCTACCAAAAGAAACCCTGCCCGGGGCTCCCCTGGTGTTGAGCCAGCCCACAATGTCTGCCACATTCACAGAATCCTGCAGTCTAAAATCTCACCCACATCTATTCTGGTTTTTCTTTTTATAAATGGAGACCTTTGCAAAAGAAAAGGAAAGTGATTCTTGGGCTGGAGCGATAGTTCGCAAATTCAATCACCAGAGTAGCATTTTAAAATACATATTCCCAAGTCCTACTCCAGAGCCACCAGGTCCTACTCTAGAGCCACCAGGTCCTACTCTAGATCTGGAGGTAGGTCCTAGATATTGGCATTAAGAATGAGTTTTACAGGAGTTTCTGGTGTGGAGCAGCCATGTTTAGAAGCAAGCATCTCAACATCATCTATTTCTTCAGGTAAATAAATAGTGAATGCCAATAAGTGCAAGGACTATGCTAGAGGCTGGGTTTCAGAGCCAGGGTTTTCTAACTCGTAAGAGATACACAGTACAATACAAACTAATGACTGTCTCAGAAGAAGCAAGTGTTATGAGAAAGCAGTTTCTCAACCTTTTTCCACAATCTCCACTCTAAAGTCAAGATTTCTCTTTCGTTTGTTTTTTTGGCTGCGACTTGCAGCATGCAGGATCTTAGTTCCCCAACCAAGGATGGGACCCGAGCCCCCTACAGTGGAGGCGTGGAGTCCTAACCACTGGGCCGCCAGCGAAGTGCCAAGTCAAGTATTTTTAGATAGCTTTTTCCTAATCTCCTCCCACCATGAAATTTTATATACAGTACATTTTTTATGTATTGTATGCATATCTGTGCTTTATACATTAAAAGAATAAAGAATGAATTTTTGCCCCCTTGGGGACAATATCGGCCCCACTGAGAAGGCATGTGATCGAGGTATATAAAAAGGATGGTGGGAGAGCAGAGAAAGGGGTGACTCACTGCCTGGAACCATCAGGGAGGGCAGAGGAGGAAGTGACATTTGAACCAGGTTTTGTAGGTTGAGTAAGAATTGCCATCTGGGAAAAGGGAGGGAAGTGGTTCTAGAAGGAACAGCTCCCAGGCATGGTTGCTAAATGTTTGCATAGCACTGTGTGCTCTGAGGTCTACACATGTACAGAAAGACTGGGGAATTTAAAAATACAAATTTTAGTACAACTTTAGATACAAACTGACTCTTAAGAGGTATCAAATCCTGGAACCCTTTTGGGGGTGAAGGGTACATAGGGAGCACTATTAAAGGTAGGTATTTGGTTCCTTTAATTTCAGCCTAAGTCTCAGATGGAAAGACTCCTGAGTAATAAATAATAGAGCACACTTTGGGCATATTTCATTCACCATACTCCCAGACACATTTCGAATACCATTCAAAGCGAGTTGTGAAAGCTCTGATTAACATACAACACAGAGCTCTCTCTATACACTCTCAAGGGTAAAAATACTGCTGAAAAGCCACTTCTTTTAAAAGCTGAGCATCTAACACCACCTTGTGAATGATAATAAATGGCAGGCTAAGCCAGAAGGAAGACCGGCCCCCTGTCTAGGGTCTGCAAGTATTATATACACAGAAATACATACCCGCTCTTTGGCCGAGAGGACAGGATCGTCTTCCGGTGAGATAAGATTTCCTATGAGACTCCTGGTATTTCCCAATTCCAGCTTCATCAGAAATAGCAATCCCAACTCTCATGGGTTGTTTTCCCTTTCTTTTTGTTTTCCTTCCTATTTCCCATTCAGGCTACACTAGGAATGTGTATCTATTTGCTATTAAAATTATGTGGCACTTATTTTCCCTAAGGTCAGAAGTTTAGGATTTTTCAACATCACGGAGTTTGTCATCCCCTGAGAGACAGCCATTGAGCACAAAACCACAGGACTAATTTCAAATGTGATCATGACAAGGAAGAATTAAATAGTATTAGACAAATGCAACAAACATAACATAGAACCCACAATTGCATCTGCAAATCAGGATGCTTCATGCTGTGCAGGACACCAGAGCAGAGACAAATTTATTGATATATTATGGGTAAGGAAAGAGAAGAGAAAGCCAATCCTCATGAAAGAAATATGACTATGTTTGCCCTCTCTAATTATTATAATTAGAACTCCATCCATTTGAATGAATACTGCCCAGCATTAGATTTATTTCTTAATGGTCATCATGGGCCCAAAAAGAATTATGCAAGGATATTACAGTATTGTTTGCAGAAGAAAAAGTAATGATCCAAGTGCCCATAGAAAGGGGATTAGTTACGTGCATAGAGTCCTTCTATGCAGTATTCAAAAGACTGCGCTAGGGCTATACATACTAATATGAAACTACATCCAAAACACATTGTTGGGTTTATAAATAAAATGTAGCATTCTACATTTACATGTAGAGTGTGCTTCCATCTGTGTGACATTTAAGGAGAGGAATACAGGTTCAAGTAAACTTGCATGGATGCAGGATACCTCTGGAAGAACACAGAAAACATGATGACAGTGATTGCCTCTGTCATCAGTGGAAGAGGGAACTGGGTACATGAAGTCAGGAGTGGTAACAAGACATATTTTTCGTTACATTTACTTTACTATTATTGGAAACTTGCCACATCGGTTAGAGAAAAATTATCTCAAACATCATATATGGAGAAAAGAAGTGTTAACCAACAATGGGAACCATTAATTTTGTAATCTGCCTCCCATCCTGAGTGTGTTCACTTGACAGGATTCTCTAAATGTTTAGAAATAAGGAAAGTGGAATTAGATGGGTGGGGAGCAAGGTTCAAATGTTATCGGGAGGAAGACGGGAAGTAAAGAAAGGGGGGCAAAGGCTCACGTGAGCAGCAGACAAAGTTTCATGGGCTGTTGATCACAAAGGCTGGAGGACGCACCTCTGGTGGGAAACTTGATTTTAGGTGTTACATAGACACTTTGTTGTTTAAAATTGATTCGCATAATGAAAAAATCATTCCCTTTTCAAATCTTTTCTTATTCCTCAGATATAATAAAAGAGGAAGTCTCAGTTTGGTACAAGTATGTCTTTATGACCTCTGGATACTCCCCGGGAGTTAAAATTTGATAACAGTGTTTTGACTTAACTGTATACCTTTTCACTCTTATCCTTCTTAGAAAACGTAACACTGGCTTCCCACTCGCGGTCGTGACACAAAGCTTCCTTCTAAAATAAGTGTATTGGATTTCAGTTTTTAAAAACAAACCATTTTCAGTGAAAATATTAAGTAACACGAGAGGTACAGGGAGATGTCAAAAACTGTGCATGTGATACATGAATGACCGTCGTTTGGGAAGCGTGACTTGAAAGAAAAATTATCCTCAGCCTAGAGCAGGGAAGTCGTAACAGTTGTGTGGTTGTGACTATTGTTGATTTTTAATTTCCATCCCATCGAGCAAGCACTGAATAAAAATGAGGGAGGTTTTTCAGGAAGCTGCAGTTTCGTTCTCTTTGCCGATGGTACTTAACAAGACTATCTTTAGTTTCCTCGAGCCGATTCTTTGGACGACTAAGAACGCTTAGAGCCAAGCGTGCAGGCACAAACTCTGAAGGCCTAATTAAAAGTATGATTCTCGCCCCAGTGCGTGACACTAGCCCTTTTGTTGGCCTCCCATGAGAGAAGAAGCACCTCCACTGAAATCCCATTTTCCAACTTTGCCTCTGCAGTGCCACCACTTTTTCATTAGCTAATCCCAATTAGAACACATTTTTACTAAAGCCGTAAATCTCTGCCACTCTCAATAAGCATAAACTATATAGTAAATAACCATATTCTGTGTCTGTCCAGAAAAAGAAAAACCTTTTTTCTTTCCTCCAGTCCACGGGACTCAGAGCTGCTAAGTCAACGCTGAGACCTTCTGATTCGGCTTTTTGCCCCCCACTTCTCTTCTATCACTAGCCTTAAAAGCAACACTTCTTCTAGGAAGAAAATGACCACCACTGACCTTCTCTAAAATTAACCACAGTCAAATTATATTTTTTCTTCCTCCTTGTGAGCAGTTTAAGGGAGTGGGAAAAGCTGGATCACTGTGTTAAAATCCACCTCTGTCATTTTACCGGCTGAGTGACCTGGGACACGCACTCTGGCTCAACTGAGGAGACAGACCTCGTAGGATTTTGTTCCAAAATAAATTAAGAAACTTAGTACACAAGGTTTAGCACAGTGCCTGGCACAGAGTACCTGCTCATTCATATTAGTTGTCCATATTGTATAAATAAAAGCGGAGATTTTTGTTGTTGTTCCTTTTGTCGTCACAGCGATTGCGTAACCCAACATTTCATAGGTTAAACTAAGTAAAAGAAACATACCTTATCCCGTGATTGATTTTCAAGCCCATTTATCACTCATTTCTCTATGGTTTAGTTTAATTAAATTGAGCAGCATATCAAATATTGATTTTAATAAAATCTTGATTAAGATTCGAGCGATTATCAAACACAATTTTTCATACCATTCCTGCATTTCAATGGAACCAACCTGAAAACGAATTTACTTTTAAAATGAAGAAGTGATTTCTTTTATTTATATATATATATATATATATATATATATATATCCACCTCAGGCCATTTTCAGAAATAAAGGAAAAATGGCCTCCCAGCCTTTTTACTAGCAAAGATGAGCAGCAGTGTCTGACCAGGGCTGCACAAAACTTAATTCAGGTAGTCACCTCATCTCCAATTTGTAGTGAAAGGGGAAAAACAAAATAGAATCAATTCCTCTGATAAATGTTAATTTAGCACCTACTGTGTACAAGGCACTGTCCTACACTGTCCAACACAAGTAGAGGTCACAAGAGCTAATCCTGCAGCCAGTTTTAACGTGTGTGGAAGAATTCAGCTACATGCGAAAGTCCATAATTTTATGAAATAATAACCAGAGAAGTACATGTATTCCAACCCTTGAAATTACTCGGTTGTGGAATTTATGTGTATAGGCTCACTCTTAGGAGACTATTATGTAAATGTGATGGCATAAATTATCAGCAGGATCATATTAGCAATTAACCATGAATATAAGACATTCAATAAGTTAAGTTTTGGTTTGCTACTTA
This sequence comes from Neophocaena asiaeorientalis asiaeorientalis, assembly GCF_003031525.2. NCBI lineage: Eukaryota > Metazoa > Chordata > Mammalia > Artiodactyla > Phocoenidae > Neophocaena > Neophocaena asiaeorientalis. The sequence continues at coordinate 8,405,706 of NW_020185335.1, forward strand.
AGTGCTTAAAAATTTTCTGGCCAATAGCTATTGCAGCAGCGCCACCTAGAGGATTCTGAAAAGCACCACAGGGTCACTTCCCCCGACTCAGCCGTTCTTCCTATTTAGGCAGAAAGAAAAGTAACTACTGCGTTCCAGCTCTTATGTCATTTAAAGCAATTCTATCCACACCATTGGGCACCTTCTTAAATCTTGAGGTTTCTGTAGAATAACTAAATAAAATTTAATATGCTCAAAATCACAACACGTTTGGGTAGAGTGGGATCCCAATTTTCCCCCTGTAGGGGGAAGGGGAATTGGGTGTGTCCTGGGACATTATGACATGACCCACAGCTGTCCCCTCCCCCAGACACACACCTCTTTTTATTCTGTCTTGATCCCAGACAGGTAAGCACCTAAACAGACTGGCTATTTGGTAACACGTCAAAGTCTTATTCCAACGTTTAGAAGAGTTGAGAAGAAATTAACTTTCTATTGTTAAAATTGTTTACACCAGTAGATCCACTTACAATTCCCTTCCACCATCCAAAGCTAAATCAGTGTTCTGGGGGGGCGGGGGTTGAAAGGGAAATGACAGAACATTTCCCATTTTTTATAGTCCTCATTCTCTCCTCCATTATTTTTTGGTAATTTTTCTCAACCAGGAGACTGCTTTGGAGGTATATTAAAAGGATTAACATTTAGATAATAAGTCAGCTCTCCATAAGGACTAGCACTCTCTTTGTCTTACTTGGTTCCAGAATTTCAGCCGACTCTACCGACTCTCAACTGACTGTGACCTCAGAGGGGAATGCGCAAAAATGCACCGTCCTTATAGCAGATGGAGCTCTCACCTTCACTGCCACGGGAGGGCGCTGTCTGCCTCAGTGAGAGGACAGATTTCACAACTTGCCAGGCAAGGCAAAACGTACTCATAGAAATCTTGAGTTAACCTGCACCATCTTGCCTGCATATATGAACTCAGTGTTCCTACATAAACACACTAGTAGACAGTGGGGAGCCAGTGGCTCATTCATGGCGAGTCTCTACATTTCAGGTTAAGCACTTCGACCCAGTTTTTCAAAGTAATACTAGGTTTTGCCTAGAGACCTCTTTTCCCCATTCTGTATGCTAAAGCCACAGCTAAAGTCATACCAAACTGCAATAATCTTAGTTCTTTGAAACATCTTCGTTTCCTTGCCCACTCTTTTCCCTCTACTCTACCTCCACATGTGTTCACCTAACAAGTGTCTGATCTTCCTTTATGACTCGGCTTAGATACCCCTAATTCCAGGAATCCTTCCAGGACCCCCTGACACCAGGTCAAGATGACCTCTTATGTGCCCCAATTGCAACCTGTTCTTCTCCCACAAAGAACCCTGATGTACAGTTGTGTAATTACTTGTTTATGAAGTACATCCCCGCTAGGCAGTAGGTGCTATGAAAGCAGGGGATATTCCTATTTTATTTACTGCATTCTCATGCATTCCCTGCAATTCCCATGTTTCTGGTTCAACTCCTCCAGCGATATTTTTGAAGGAACAATTGCCCCACGTGAGTATGATTTAGCTCAAGAAGGACTCTGAAGCTTCATACATTGTCTCCATCGTTTTGCCTTCCCAACATGTGCCTCAGTCCCCACCATTGTGCTTCCTCGCTTACCTTGTCCTCTTAGTCCCTACAGTGGTCAGAAGAAAGGCCCGGGATTCCACAAGGTAAGCTGCTTCTTGCTAGTCAAGGCTTACGGCAATTCCACTTGGCAATCTCATCACCATCTCCAGACTGATTCTAGGATCCGCAGACTACCCATCTCAATTCCTGAGTCAGCTGCAAGAGAAGTGGTCGACCAAAATATTTACAGGAGGGCTCTTTCTGAGATGGCTGGTGGGCTGTTAGGAAGCATCAGTCAACTGGGAGGGAGATGAGAACCCTCCCTCTTTCCAAGCAGATAACAAAGTCTTCTCTCTTGTATGCAGTTGGCGTAACACCATAAAAGGAAGACAAGGAAGACAACTTTGTTTCTGGCTGGACCACTTATTGTGTCCATGGAAGGACTGTGATATTTTGGAGCTAGGTAACCTGATGAGTATAAAACAGGCACTCAAATACAGACTCAGAGCCATCCTGGGAAGTTCCAGACAGCTCTGAAATGAGATTTACCACTCTGGACCCTTATCTGTCAATAGGCTTCTTAGCCTCAGAGACTATCTCTGCAAGCTTGCCAAGCTCAAGGAGTCGTTGTGAGGGCAACTGAGAAAGGGAATATCAAAGTGCTTGGAAAACTACGCCCAGCTAATGAAAAATGAGAGGTGAGAAATTATTAAGTGCTAATAGAAGGGCCACAGACTTCTCCATCACCCAATACCCATTATCCTCAGTTTTTAAAGGTCTGGAGAGGATATTTCACTGCTTACATCCTCGCACAGGTTTAATTAAAAAATAAAACTTACAGCAAAATTAGCCTAACATATCCTATATGACAATCAGTCAATTCTGACAGTAAGAACAAGGCAGATATCACTTAGGGCGCAACAATGGGGAAACACCATATATAGTTGTGCTGTTTTGTTTCCATTTTTATAATTATCTAGATGGAAATACACATGCAGAGCATGATGAGGAAACATTTTTCAGTCAATTACCTTAGACAAAGCTCATAGTCTTTATTCATTTATTAAAAAAACGTTTTTTTAATTACTGGAAACTGTTAAAACATAGGATAAGAATTTCCCAAAATGGACAAAAGATATGGATAAATACAAGGAAAACCACACAAAATCAAAGCACGATGGATGAGTGATCCAGTTTCTCTACATCCTCGTCAGCATTTGGTGTTGTCACTATTTTTTATTTCAGTCATTGCAATAGGTGTGTAATGCTATCTCATTGTGGCTTTAATTTGCACTTCCCTAATGGCTGATGATGTTGAATATCTTTTTATGTGCTTAGTTGCTATCTGTATATCCTTTTTAGTGGAATGTCTTTTGCCCTTTTTCTAACTGGATCATTTGGGCTTTTTTACTGCTCAGTTTTGAGAATTAATTATTTTAGATATTAGTCCTTCATCAGATACATGCTGGGCAAATATTTGCTCCCAGTCTGTAGCTTGTCTTTCATTCTCTTAACAGCGTCTTCAAAGAGCCAAGTTTTTCACTTTGATGAAGTCTAATGTATCAATTTTTCCTTTTATGGATTCTTTGTCTATCCCTAGAGTATAAAGATATTCTGTTATGTTTTTTTCTTAAAGTTTGTTAGTTTTACATTACATTTAAGTCTGTGATCTATTTTGAGTGCATCAGTATATAAGGTGTGAGACTTAAGTCAAGGATTTTTTTGTTTTGTTTTGGTTTGGTTTGTTTCCTTTGTTTATAGATGTTCAATTTCTCCAGCAGAGATTATTGAAAAATCTATCCTTCCTCCACTGACTGCTTCTGCACCTTTGTCAAAAATCAGTTGGATATATTTGTGTGGGATTATTTCAAGGTTCTCTATTCTGTTGCACTGATCTGTGTTTATCCCTCCACCAACACCACACAGTCTTGATTACTGTAGCTACCTAATGTATTTGAAATTGAGTATAGTGATTCCTCCAACTTTATTCTTTTTCAAAATTGCTTTAGCTATTATATTTTATTTGCTTTTCAATACAAATATTAGAATAATCTTCTGTATATCTACAAAAAACATCTTGCTGGGATTTTGGCAGGAATTGTGTTAATCCTATACATCAATTTGGAGAGAACTGACATCTCCCCATTTATTTTGATATTCATTTTCTTCAATTGGCAGTTTATAGTTTTCAGCATACAGGTCCTATGCAAGTTTTGCTAGATTTACAGCTAAAAATTTCATTTCTAGAAGTTGTTTTCATAGATTCCTTGGCATTTTATACACATTCAATCATGTTATCTCCAAATAGGGACAGTTTTATTTCTTCATTTCCAATCTGTTTGCCTTTTATTTCCTTTCCTTGCTTTATTGCCTGGCTAACAGGCCCAGCACTGTGTTAAAGAAGAGTAGTGAGAGAGGACAGCCTTTCCTTACACCCAATTTTAGGAGAAAAGCATTCATCTTTCAACATTAAGAACATTATCTGTAGCTTTTTGGTAGGTGATCTTTATAACGTTATAGAAGTTCCCCTTTATTCCTAGTTTGCTGAGTGGTTCACGAACGGGTACTGAATTCTGTCAAATTCTTTTTTTTGCATCAACTGATTAATCACGTGATTATTTCTTTCTTCTTTAGCCTGTTAATACAGTGGATTACATTGACGGATTTTTGAACCAACTTTGCATCCCTGGAATAAACTCCAGTTGGTAATGGTATGTAATTCTTTTTAATTGCTAATTCTATTAGCTAATACCTTGTCAAGGGTTTTGCATATACATTCATGAAAGATATTGGTCCATACTTTTCTTTCCTTCTTTTTTTTTTGGTACTGCCTTTATTTGGCTTTGGTATCAGGGTAATGCTAACTTCATAAAATGAATTGGGAAGTTTTCCCCCTTCTATTTCCTGAAAGAGACTGTGTATAAACCATATTAATTAGTCTTCAAACATTTGGCAGATTTATTTGGTGAATCTCCAGTGGAGATTTCTTTTGGGGAATTTTCAAATTATAACTTCAATGTCTTAAATTGGTACAGCGGTATTCAAATTATCTATTTCAAACTGGGTGAGATTTTTTGGTGGGTGATTTTAAGGAATTGGTCCATTTCATCTAAGTTGTCAACTGTATGTATGCAAAGTTGTTAATACTGTTCCCTAACTTTTTTATCTCTGAAAAGTAAGTAGCTTCATTCTTGATGCTGCTAATTTGTGTTTTCTCCCATTTTATCTTTGTCCATCTTGCTAGATGTTTGTCAATTTTATTCATCTTTTCAAAGAACCAACTCTGATTTTTCTCTATTTTTTTTTCCTAAAAATTTTTTTTCTGTTCTTATTTTTATGATTTACACTCTTCTGTCTCCTCTCCTTTGGGATTATTTTCCTCTTGTTTTTCTAGGTTCTTGATATGAGAGCTCACATGATTGATTTAAGATGTTTTGTCTTTTCTAATGTAATAATTTAGTGCTATAAATTTCCCTCTCATCACTGCTTCAGTTGTGTCCCATAGTTTTGATATGTTGTATTTTCATTTTCATTCAGTTCACTGTATTTATTTACTTAAGATCCCCTCCGTGACTCGTGCATTATTCAGAAAAGTGTTATTTTCCAAGTGTTTGGAGATTTTACTATTATCTTTCTGTTACTGATTTCTAGACTGACTCCACTGCCACTGGAGAACATACTCTGCTTGATTTCAGTTCTTTTAAATTTGTTGAGGTTTGTCTTAAGGCCCAGGATGTGCTCTATGTTGGTATATGCTCTGTGGGCACATGAAAAGAATATATATTCTGCTGATGTTGGTTAGAGTGTTCTATAAATGTCAACTAGATTCTGTTGGTTGGTGATGTCAAGCTCTTTATCCCTGGTGAGCTTTCTGTGATTCTTCTATCAATTGTTGAGAAAGGGGTGTTGATGTCTTCAACTATCATTGAAGATATGTCTACTTATCCTTTTAATTCTGTCACTTTCTGCTTTACATAGTTTGCAGGTCTGTTGTTTGATGCATACCTTTTTAGATTTGCTATAACTTCTTTGTGAATTGACCATTTTATCGTTATAAAATTTTCCTTTCTATATCTGGTAATTTTCTGTGCTGTGAAGTCTACTTAATCTGAGATTAATATAACCACTCTTGCTTTACTTGGATTAATGTTTACATGATATATCTTCTTCCATCCTTTTATTTCCTACATACCTATGTTATACTTGAAGTCAGCTACACATAGCATATAGTTAGGTCATGATTTTAATCCACTCTCATGATCTCTGCCTTTTGTCGGTTTCTTTTAACTGTTTATATTTAATGGAATTATTCATATGCTATTATGGGGTGGCAGTCCAGGGTCTCCACATGAACTTCACTGAAATGGCAGGGGGCAGTTATCCAGAAGGATGAAAAGTACCAACTACCTACTCAGCCTTCTCTGACAATACCCTAGTGGTGACTGGGGGCATTACAGCAAGGTGAGAGTGGACGTCTATACTCTCCACTTGGCCTTTACTAGTGTTTGGCTGGAATAGAGTGGTTATTTTCTAAGTGTTTCTATCTTGTTGGCTGGCCCTTTCCTGGTCCTTTGGCTCCAGAGTTGGCTTGTCTCGGTGCTTTTTAAAATTTCTGTGCCTATTGGCATTTCTGGGTGACCAGCTTCTTCAGTTCCTAGTCTAGAACAGATGAGGCAAAAAAGAAACCCAGGTAACTTACAATTATGTCATTCCTTGGGTCACAAGGTCCCTAGGCAATCTGACTGATTTACTCCATCTGTCAAAGTCTTCTTGTGTTTGTACATATAATTTCCAGGATTTTCAGTTATATTCCATGGGAAGAAAAGGGAAATGTACATCTATTCCATCTTTCCAAAAGTAGAAATCACTGGTCATTTTTTGAAGAATTCTGACAATCTCTCCATTAACTGGTATGTAATCGTTGATATATCAGAATTTAATTCTACAATGATATCATTTGTTTTCTGACTGCTCCATTTGTTTTCCATTCCACTGTTTGCCCTTTTCTCTTTTAGATTATTTGAACAATTTTTACTAATTCATCTATTATGCTATTTTACTATATCTGTTTGTATACTTTTTTTATTGGTTGCTCTAGGGATTATACACCTCACTTCAGAGTCCACTTAGAATCAATACTTGAACACTTCAAGTAGAATGTAAGAATACATCCCTTTAGCCTCCCCACTTTATGTTGTGGTTATTTTACACATTACATTTACGTACTTTGAACAATGTTTTGTTTTCAACCGTTAAACATATTTTGAAGACTCAAGAGAGGAAAAACAGTCTATTACAGAGATCAGAAAGTTTTTTCGGTAAAGGTCCAGATAGTAAATATTTTAGGCTTTTCAGGCCATACAATGTGGGGGTAATGATTGGGAATGGCCATGTGGAAGCTTCTGGAAGTGTTCTATTTACTGGCCTGGTTGGGGGTTACATGGGAGTTCACTTTGTGGTAACTCACTGACTGTATGTTTTCTTTTCTGCACCTGGCCTTTGTTAGTAACTCACCAACTAACTTTTGTTCAGTGCACCTAACTATTTTCTGTGTTATACTTACCAATGAAAGTAATTCTGAAACTAAGTAGATCAGAGAGCTTGAAAAATATATACATGAATATATCAGAGACCTTGGGACTGAATTATCAGGAAAAAGGACTGAATTATCAGGAATAAAGAGCATGGCTTCCTTATTGCTCCTTTCAGTCCTTTCTTCTTTGAACAAAACTAACAGACCAGGAAATAAAACAGTGTTTCCTCAACCCCAGGACACTAAGAATATCTACTGAGTGCAATGCACAGAGATGGGAACTGCTTGCTGGAGCGAGAAGTTTAAAAATGGGAATTGTGAAAAAATGAGATGAGAGGTAGATGGATTACATTAGATGAACATTCTAATTGAAGAACTGGGGAAGGGGAATAAGAAAACAAAGGGAAAGATGTTCTTCAGGGGGAAAGTCAATAATAGAAATTCAGGATTTTCTCGTAGGGAGTGCATGAAGGAAAAGGAGGTTGAAGGGAAGGTAGTCAGGAAAAAAGAGAGGAAAGAAATGGGAAGGAAGTAATGAGGAAAAGACCAGAAAAAAGAGAAAGATGAGAAGGAGGGAGAGAAGGGAGAAAATGAACGGAGAGAATGAGGAAGGACATACAATAGAAAGAAATGACACAAGAAAGAAATGTGGTTAAATGATCCATATTGGGCACCTGACACAAACCAAGCATTTTGACACCTCACATCAACTCTGTAAGGCAGATACTGTCTTTCCTATTTTATAAACGAGGAAAGAGAAGCCCTGAGAACTTATTTTACTCACAGACACACCTAGAAACATCAACCCTACCTGCATGTAAATCCAAATTCTGTGCTCTAGGAAACCATTTAATTCCAACAAAGATTCCCTTATGGGAAGTAAATGCTTACATTACACTTCAGTCCTGGAAACAATTACCCTAGAGGATGCCTTTGTCCTAATAAGAAGTAGAAAATGGTTGATCTTCTGAAACCCTAAATCTGCAGTTCTGTAACTCTATGGTACTGGGTCAGTTGTGTGTAATACTGACATCACTGACATGTTCTGATTCTGCCTCAGTATTAAGAGACATTTTCAAAGAATCTAGTGTACACTTTTTTAAGCAAAACTAGTAGAGCACTAGAAGTTCTGTTTAAGTTGACAAATGATGCCTTATCTTATGAGAAAATGGGCACAAAATATATTCCACAGCTCAGTATTAGTATCTGCCAACTAGCAGGAATGCCACTTTCTATATGGAGTAGTACAGAAAACCCCAAGAGAAAACTCTAGCTCGTGAAGTCACCTGGATTTCTTCAGATTAAGCAGAGAACAGAAACAAATTATCAAAGAGATAGACCCCAGAAGACAATCATCTCTCTTTGACAAAATTATATGTGAAGAATAGTAGACTATCTTCACATGGACCACGAGTTTGGGGGTCACTTCAGAGTACTTGCAAAAAGTATTAGTCACTGATTCTTTCTCTTTATTTCAAAGTTACTTAGCACTTACTGTGGGTCCCAAAAAGTATTATTCACTAATGCTTTCTCTTTATTTCAAAGTTACTTAGCACTTACTGTGGGTCCCAAAAAGTATTATTCACTAATGCTTTCTCTTTATTTCAAAGTTACTTAGCACTTACTGTGGGTCAAAAGAAGTGGTGAGGGGATGGATGGGAGAAAAGGGAAAGAGGGGTTCCCATGTACTGAGGATGGGGTAGGAAACATGACAGACGCTGCTGCCAAGATACTTTATACCGCACAGCTCCGGATATTCACTATAGTCCCCAAAAATGTATAAAAGCTAAACCAAGCTACCTCCAAGGAATAATTAGAAGTGAAAATTGATAAAGAGAAAATGGCTCATATTCTCCTCATTGATTTTCTGTGCACAGTGAGTCAGACTTGACTGTTGATTGGAAGTCATTTTGGGTACTCCTTATTACTTTTTCTGCAGTTGGCTACTCCTGTCAGTGCCTTTCACGCTGGAGTCTTTCTTTGCTCTAATCACAGCTGTCAGCTATTGAATGAGTTTGACACCTTGACTCCAGAAACGAGGGGATTCACACCCCATGCATATGCAGTCAGTTCCTTCATTAGAGCTGACTGACATCAGAGATAACACGGTGCACTGCCACTAATTTTCAGAAGCAAAACAAATGGCTGCACAATCAAGTAGGAATCTCCTGGATCTGATACACCCAGAGAACCCAAGAATCTGTATTTATACAATTCAGCCAGTATTGCTGTAAATGCCTACACTTTTATCACTGAAAAGCGGTATAAGCAATCAGTGCAGAGCTGGATCACACACACACAACAGACTCCTCCCCCAGAATCTTAGTTGCCCATTCCTAATCATCTCGGTTGGAGTTCCAAGTGTTGAGTGACAATGGGCATGAGTTAGCTATTGTGACTTGTCTTTTTGAGAAGCATAAGTTTCTGAAAGAAAAAAGATGGGGGGAAATGACAGTGACCAGGATCACCTCCTCCACCAAAAAAAAAAGAAAAAAAAAATTCAGCAGAACTAGAGCTTCTGAGAGTGTTTCTGCACGTAACATCATACAATGATAAGACTCCAAGTTGAAATGGATCATCTAGTCCCAAACAACCAAGTCTGAAATTCTTCTAGAGCATCCCTGACAAGGACCTATTCAGATTCTAGCTGACGTTCCTAGCAATAAGCATGCCTTGTTTGGTGTGAGGCTGCTTACTGGAAATAGAAGCACAAACTGAATCAGTATTATAGGGAGTCGCTATAGCAGCGCCCCTACGGAGATGCATCCCCCCCCATACCACTTGCATTTAGTACTTAAGAGTTTAGTCATCAAAGTCCTCTTCAAACCCCAGGTCTTCAGGACGACCCCAACCACAAAATTTTCCTACTGGCCCTCACACGCAGTTGGTTTCTTCTTCCCAGGCTACAAAGATATATCCAATGCCCTTCAAAAGATCAAGGGACTTCTAACCATCCCTAATTGATCTTTAACTTGTCTCCTCCATCAGTTCCTTAAACACCCGGTGGACCGCTCTTGTACGGCGATTTGTAGAACCTCCAGCACTACCGCCTGCAATTTTTCAGCAACTCAGAAGGGTGGGCAAATAACTTTATAAAAAATAAATAAATAAAGCTCCTGATGGATTAAACAAAATCGCTAGGAAGCAGCAACCCTCCAACTGAGAGAAGAGCGGCTTGGGGGTGCTACAACACATGACAACCTAAGACGTAAGATGGCGCTTCACCTACGGTTTGGGAGGTGGGGACATGTGAACTGATGGATATATACATGATTGTACTATTCCATACTGCGATAGAGTTCTTCTTTAATTAAAAAAGACAACTGCCCCTGGTGGGCGGGGGAAACAAACCCCTGCACAAGGCAGCGCCACAGGAAATACTCCGAGGGTCACTGGGCAGCTGAGGCTATACCCAGTATCACCCCGGAGTCACAAGGACCCACCCCGGTTTATCTGCTCCACAGCACGTATCACACTTGGACAGTATTGCTTCGTTTGTCGCATTTCGTCTGTCTCCCCCGCTAGAATGTACCACAGGCCCAGGGGACGGGACGGGGTAGGTGGTCAATATATCGTTCTTGAACGGGGAAGTGGCGGTTACACGAACGCGTACCTCAAGGAATGAATGAGTGAAAGGACGAACGAATGACCCGGAGCCTGGCCTAAGCCCCTCAGCTCTCCTCATGCCCAGCGGCCCGCGGGCCGGGCGCGCCCCAGGTGAGCGTTCGGAGCCACGGTCCCCAGCCTCCGCCTACGGCGGCCGGGAGGCGTCAAGCCACTTCGGGGCGGAAGAGCCTGCCCGGAGGAGCCCGACTCGCGCGCACGCAGGCGCGGGCACCCACGCTTCCGGGAGGTCACTTCCTCCCCTGTCTCGTAGCAACGGCTAGCAGCGTTGCTGATATCCCGGGCCGCGGTGGCACCGAACTGAGCTCAGAGTCTCGCCGCCCGCGCGATGGTAAATCCGGGGGCTCTGTCCGCGACCCACCGCTCCAAGGGCAGCGACCGGCAGGGGACCTTCGCTGTCCCGCTCCCGGGGCTGGCCCCGGGCGAAGGCTGGGGTCTCCAGAAGCTTCTTGGAGGAGTGACACGGAGACCCTGGAGGGACCAGAGGGCGACCGTGGAGGGAGGGAAGAAGATGTCTAGATGGGGGAAACTATCTTGGGGCATAGATATCTGGGGTGGGGGGGGGTGACTTCTGAGGGGTGATACTTGTGGAGGGAGGGTATCGAGAAAGAGAAGAGAGATACGGAGGGGATGAAAGATCCTGAGGGGAAGGAGAAATCTCCTTGACGGCGAGGCAAGTTTGAAAAGGGGAGCGGCGCGAGGGAGAGGAGAAAAATCACCCTGAGAGGGAAGAAAGAGAGGGAACAAGGAACGCAAGGAAATGGAGAGAGGGGAGAAGGAGTTATTGAGAGAGAAGAAAGGAAAATAAAGAGGCAGCAGGAATGGGAAGGGGAGGAGAAGAAAGGGAAAATGGAGAGAGGAAGGTTTGAAAAAGAACAAAGTGAAAGCAGAGTTTCTTTTTAAGAAAGGAATGAAAAGTGAATTGGCGATGGGAATTAAGAGACTGTATTGGGGGCTCAAAAATCACCAAAGGAGAAAACACCTGGGAAAAGAGAGGGAAAGGCCGGGAAGATCAGCAAGAGGCGTTTGGGAGAGAAGTAAAACAGAAAAAGATAGAACGAGGGCAGCGGTTGTAAGGACCTGTGGACGTTGTCTTACAGATGGCAGAAAACTGTAGTAAGTCATTGATCTCTGTACAGCTATTACGCTTTAAGTTCATTGTTTCCCAACGTGAGATGCAGATGTTAGTTGCTACTTTAAGGTGGCTCAGAAAACCAAAAACCACGGAGTGAATCACATCAGAGAAACTTATTCCTCTTTTTTTTTTTTTTTTTTCAGCCTTTAGACTGTATCCAGGAGAGAGTTTCTGGCACTGTTAGGTCGTTAATACCACTATCCTTTGGTAGTTTTGATTTTTCACCTGAAGGGCAGACCTCAGGCTCAGAGCTTTCATTGGGGTAAAATTTAACAATATGTTCTCCCTTTGTTTTGTTTGTTTTTATGGTTATTTCTGCCTATGACAAATGATACCAGATTTACATTTGTGGTAATGATGTATAATTTCCTTTTAAAATGCATTTAAGCTTTTAGCAGTGAAATAATTTTAAGAATGTGCTGGGTAAATAATATAGATGGTATTCATAATGGCAAAAATTATAAATCTAGTACATGAATGCCTGAAATTTAGAAAACACCTGCTATAGTGGTGGAAGAGGAAATAAGTGCTCCCACCCATATTAGGGACAAAAGAAAACTGTCTTTTGACTAAAGCAACATAACGTTCACCTGTACAATGCTGGAAAGAAAAATATATCATAAATCCTCATCAAGAGACTCTGCAGAATACTGTTTGAATTCAGAATATCCAGTGATTACTCAGTTATGGAAAATATGCAGGCTGGAAAAAATTATTCTTGATTTTAGCATTTGGAGAAGGCAAGAAACTGGTACAATATATATACTCTATGCATGTGAGTCAGAAAGCTGAGTTTAAAACCCAGTAGTGGGGTTCCAACATAATCACTCATGGTTGAACGTTCATCTTGCACTGAGATCCAGGCTGTGGTTACCAGTAGAATCCTGGAATACACTGTTTTTACAGAATATTTTGAATTTAACCATCTGAACTCCCAATTAGGTGGCATTTAGGACTGAGAATATGATTTCTCATTAAGTGATGCTTTTAGACAGAAGGAGGCAGTGATACAGCTCTATAAATATTTTTAAAATCTATAATGTAGAAAAGAGATTTTTCACTTGAATACAGAAGATCAATGAATGAAAGATGACCAGGAGCAGATTTCTGTTCAACAACATAGGATACTTTTCCAGTAAATAGAGACAGATAAAAATGGAGTGAGCTCTTGTGAGGCAAGAAGCTTTCTGTCTCAACAAGAGTTCAAGCCAAGATATTTGTCAGGGTTGTACGTAGAGGGTCTTACATAGGCTTGCATATGGGACCTGACAATTTCAAAGCTCTCTTCCAAAAATCTGAGCTTCTAAATCTTAGTTTAAGGAGATTGGAGAATAGGGGTCTTTCAGAACATTACTCTAATTAAGACTGGGGTCACCACAAAGACTCTGGTTAATTTTCTTCCTGATCTCTTCCAGGCAGAGGTGGAGGAAACCCTCAAGAGGATCCAGAGCCACAAAGGGGTTATAGGAACGATGGTTGTAAATGCAGAAGGTAAACACCTCACAGGCTGCCTTCTTGACAGGCAGAAGCCGACCAAGAGCCTGTTTGTTGTGTGAAGCCTTAGGCAAACATCTTGGAATTTTAAATCAAAAGTATATCTTGTATATTTTAGCCAGAGCATTTACTCATCATACATCTATTGAGTATCTATTAATTACATGTCAAGAACTCTGCTAAGAGGTAGGGAGATAAACATTAATAAGACATGCCTAAAAACGCCTATATATTCCTAAGAAATGCTGCACATTGTCTAATTTTTAAAGCTTTGGTAACTCTCTTTTAACATTTCAGGAGTATCAATAAAACTATTATATTGAAGATAGAAAGAATACCATTGTTGGCAGTTTGCTTTCGTTTTAACATTGTAAAGCGTACAGAGTTTCAATCTTCATTTTTAAAAGAAATTGTTCCTTTACCGTAGTTAATGAAATCTTTGAGAATTAATTTTAATGTAATTTATAGTATAGTCTTTGTGGTTATAGTTTAAGAAGGGCCAATACGTTTCCACCTGTGAAATCTGTAGACTTATACCAGAGACTTGCCTATTGACAATCCCCAAAGCCTTTTCTCTGGCACACTGTTCCATGCTCAGCTATGGTGGCAGCCTCTTAAAGGCTTCTGCTGGCTTCATTGTTGATTGAGGCATTTGCAAGGGCAAGAGGTGCCACAAACCCCAGAGCACTAGTTGAAATAAGAGTAGCTACTTCACACAGTCCATGGTACAACCATGGATTTGGTACATCGCCAGCTCAGTGCTTGGCAACAGACTCGCATAGCTAATCATTATTCTGGAGCAAATCCATCAATAAATATTTAGTGAGCAACTACCCACTGAAAGTCTGTTTAAACTCTAAACTTCAATCCCTTATCATTAAAAATGCAAAATAACCTACTTTACTGGTGACTGTGACAATTAAGTGAAATAATAATTGTCAAGTGCCTGGCACAATACCTAACACTTAACAGAACTGTAATTAAATAGTTCTGTGAATGTGGGAATTTTTCATTTATTTGTACAGATAAAACATTTGATGTGTTTTACAAAATAATAAAATAAAATTTTAATAAACTCAGTGTCAAATGAATATAATAAATTCACCCAGCTTGAGTGATCAGGAGGGAGAGGACTTAACATCAGCCTACAGGAAAGTCAAGAGCTATGCCTCATATTTCCAGGAAGCGGTCCAGCCCAAGTCCGTGGTTCTGGTTGAACTGATTTTAGTTTCAGGCATTTGCATAAACTCTGCCACACCCCCTAAGATAGGTTACTTGCATGACTTCACAGAGATGCTTTATTTGTTTTCTTTGGCTGCCATAACAAAGCACCACACACTTAGTGTCTTAAAAAGGATTAGACATTTATTTTCTCTCAGTTCTGGAAGGCTAGAAATTGAAATCAAAGTGTCAGTGGGTCCGGGCTCTCTTCAGAGGCTCCACAGGAAGATCCTTCCTTGCCTCTGCCCAGCTTCTGGTGATTTCCAGAGATCCTTGCTGTTGACTGGTCTGTAGGTGCATCACTCCAGTCTCTGCCTCCATCATCGTGTACGTTCTCCTCTCTGTGCTCTGTTTTCTCTTCTTGTAAGGACCCGTCGTTGGATTAGGTCCCACACTGATCCAGTATGACCTCAAGTTAACTAATTACATCTTCAAAGACTCTATTTCCAAATAATGTCACATTCTGAGGTTTAGGCTGGGCTTGAATTTTGGAGGGGACACTATTCAACCCAGTCCAGGTGCATTCACCTGTGACACCCTGGACAATGTATCTAATGTGTTACTTTGGAAGACTTAGTCTAAAGTACATACTCCTGGCAATATGCATCAAATGTCTGAAGAATATCCATACCTTATGATCTGTAATTCCACCCCTAGAAATTTGTTTAAGAAGTGATGAAGAAAAGATTTAGGTGCAAAGGATATTACGGAGGCACCATATATAATAGCAGTAAATAAACAGACAAGTACATAAAGCCCAACAGTAGGGAAATTTTTAAACTTATTATATAATATTTACTCAGTGGACCATTACTCTATTTAAAATGTTGAAGAATATTTAGAGTCATGAAAAACTACTCACAATATTAGATGAAAAAAAGCAGGAGACGAAGCAGTAGCCAGCATCTTCTAATCCTAAATACGGCCAGGCAGACATACACTCAAATATGGAAGAAAAGGCAGGGCTGTGTTACGGTGATGATCTCTGAGTGGTAGAATTAAAAATGACTTTTGTTTTCCTGAGGTCTCTCAATTAACACTCTTCTCATCCAAAGGCAACAAAATACTACCTTTAATACCCATTAACTTCTAATGAACCTCTACTAGGATAAGGTTGTGTTAGGATTCAGGGCACTTTTCTGAAAGCCAAATTAACCTTCTTCCCAAAAATACAAATGAGGGGCTTATTTTTATGGTCGGATTATTAACAAGCAGAGGATATGACAAGGATGTTTACTAACAGCATATGGTATAAGTTGTGTGACCAGAATGAAATGAAATACTCCATCTCAACAGCCTAGTCAACTGTAGATGAAAGTGCTATTTATTACGGTGCAGCTTTGCAGCTCTCAGAAGCCCCATGAAATTTAACACTGAAAATATTTAACTAAGCTAGTGTTCATGTGTTCTTGTTCTGTACCCATGGCTTTAGTCCACTAGTTCTAGGCAAATCATTTTAACACATTTTTAGGTTTTAATTGTGGCTAGGTAGGCCTTCTACCCCACGTTTATCCATTTAGATCTCCTCCTCTGCCATGTTAAATAGTGTCCTTTGGTTTCACTATTATTGAAACATAGACTTCTTATTCATGACAATAAAGTGGACTTATCAATTTAGCCCAATGCTGAGGAGTATAGGTTTTTGTTAGATTCTTTGTTAACACTGGTTTCCCATTTACAAAATAATTCATTGTTTACAGTATTGCAGTTCTGATCACAGAACTAGATACTGGCGAACATGTATATTTGTTTCCCAGACAGTCATATCTGTCATATATTCTTATGTATATAAGCCTGATTTCTGCAGACTCTTAATTTTAAATATTCTCGACATTTCTAACAATCCGTCATTTGAGTTTCATTAGGTTTTATCAGCCATCCAGCCAATTCCTTTTATTTTTTAAATATAATCTATCAACCAAATGTACAGTTGAAGAATACCAGCTTACTGGGATCATGATGAGTCATACTGTAAAGTAGTGTCATAAGTTCAGGAAGATAGAATATATACTCTTTGTTCTAGAAGGTACATTTTAGGAATTTATCCTACACATATATACAAATGTGAAATGGCATGCACACAGACATATTCTGTAGCCTTGTTTATAAAAGTCAAAAATTGGGAACAGCCCAAATGCCTGTCAGGAAGATATATTAGTTACATGTATTGCAAAGCATCCATTCAACAGTCACATTACACAGACATTAACATGAATGACCTAGCCTTATGCGGACTGAATGGAACAACTTCCCGAGTGTATTAAATGAAAAACGTTAAGGTACAGAATAGAAAATGATACAGTTAAAAAAGAATACAAACACAAACATACTGGAATAGACTTAGAATATCTCTGCAAGGACACCAAAGAAACTGAGAACAGTGGTTACCTCTCAGAAGGGGAAGTGGGTGAATTTTATACTATGTGCTAAAATTACTTCCTAAGAAATTATTTTTTAATTACCTCACATAGTCTCAAGAAAGAACTCAATAAATATTTGTTGATTGATTTTTTTTCCAAGGGTCTACAGTGGATATGAAAAACTCGAAGAGTTTCCACGGTGTGCACTTATTATTCAGAAAGGCTAGCCCTTTTATTTATTGACTTGGATCATGAATAGACTGACTAAGTAGGCCTGAGTATCTGATTCATAATCCTGTCATCTACAGTTTGAATAATTTATTCTGGTTGTATTTCTTTTTTGACACTGAGAAATGCAGACTTTGTAGGTAGTTGCTCTTCATGATGCAAAATAAAACTGTTTGGTCAAAAAGTGCCCTTGAAAGGTTGAGTGCTTGCTATACTTCAGTTTCCTGCTTGTTAAAGACACATGCCTTGTGATGGTTCATCAGTTGTGAAAGACAGAACTGACTTCTGGAGAAAAAGTGGCCAAGAAACAATAATACAGAAATTAACAAGTTTTCTGTAAAACCTTACTTAAATAGGTTTTCCTGTAAATACTGTCGTTGCCTTCTTTGGCAAGACCTACTCTGGAGAGAATGGCTTTCTTAAAAAGAAATTCGTCTGTTTCAAAGTCAGGGTTGAGGCTCTCAAAAAGTTTCATGAAAAACAGGTAAAGTCCCAAGTTAGAAGCACTCATCTTGTTTACCAGTTTCTGGAGCTACATTCTCTGAGGGAAAACCCAAGAGAGCCACGTCAGCCTTTTTTATTGATTGGCCTTAATTCAGGTTCTTGAGGAACTTGACAGTGATCCCAAATTCACCTTCATATGTCTCCCTAAACGCAAGGCACATCGCAAATCAGATCCCTGGAATTCCCTGGTTGATCTGGTAGTTTTCAAAATAATATGAAGGCCGGTTCTGATTAGACATAGTATATGTAAAATACCTAGCACAGCACCTGTTCCATAATAAGCGCTGAGTGACCTGAATGGAGCTGGACTGATATGAACTGAATTGAATTATACTTGCATATTCGTCTGGCTAGATTTTTCCAGTTAAATTAATAGCTTCTGTTTTAAACTCATATAATGAAACAATAGAGCAAACAAGTAGCCAAATTTAATCATGCTTAAACCAAGAGTGAGTGCAAACCAGGGAATGCCCAGCCGAACTGCAGAGTCTTTGTTGCTGTATTTTCTAGCATAAAAATTAAGGTTTGCAAAATACCATATGAGGAAGTTACAAAGAAATTCTGAAAATCCCTTTTGATACACCCTCTAGCATGTGCAGTGATATCCCCTTTCTATTTCTGGCCTCAGGGGAGAAACTAGCACCATGTCACAGACCAAGCATTTCACAGTGGACTCACCTTAGGATGCTTAGGGGAATGCATTTTGTATAGTCATATGTTAACTTAGTACTGAAATAATCAATTAACAACTTCCAGAAGACTTGTGTACAAAAATGTTCATCACCATTAGCTACAAAAACAAAAACACACTAACAATCCAACAGTGGGGGGTTGATTATATTATGATATATCCCCCAAAACACTAAGTCTACAGCCATTAAAAATAATGTTGATGGCATCGTCAACAAGGACAGCTTGTATGCTATAATTTAAATGAAGAAAAAAGCAACAGTCAAATATGTAATTATAGTTTGATGCAACTAAATTTTAAAATCCACGTAATGGCAAAACGATTGGAAGGAAATAAAATTGTTACCTTTGAGTGATACGAGCCATCACTTTTTCTTCCTTTTTACAATTACAGTATTTTCCAGTATTTCTACGATGCACATATTACTTTTATAATCAAAATAAAAAATGTTTAACCCCAAATTAAATCTCGTACCAGGCATTCCCATCCGAACGACCTTGGACAACTCGACAACAGTTCAATATGCAGGTCTTCTTCATCAGCTGACCATGAAAGCCAAGAGCACAGTCCGTGACATTGATCCTCAGAACGACCTAACTTTTCTTAGGATCAGATCAAAGAAACATGAAATCATGGTAGCTCCAGGTAATTTGGCATTTCTTTTCATTATTTAAGGCATCTGTCTACTTTACTGGATAAAAGCTTTGTCTCAGAGACAGGGAGTGTGGATTTTAACATGCAATATGACACATAATGCTCTTCAATTACAAAATGAAGAAGTTTGAATGTGACAATTCTGTGAAATTAGTAAAGACGTTGAATTTTGCCCATTTGTTTTTGTTGTTAGTAATCAAACCATTTAGGAGGTGTAGGTTTCCTGTTACGTGAACTTAGCACACAGACTTTCTGAAGAGTGGGAGAAATGTCTCCTGTCCAGGGGATAACGTAGAGGGCAGATCAAAGGTCTGTAGGGTCTTAAACCTTCCCTGGAGTAGAGCACATCCACTGGGGCTATCAAAAGACAGCAGCCACAGAAATACTTCTTTCCTTGAAGGAGGTACATTCACAGTTTTAGTGGACGTCAGTGTAAAACAGGACTCACGTTCCTAAATCTAGTCTAGAACAAACTTCGCTGTAGTACAACTGTAAAATCAGAGTTACCCCCAAACTAAATACAGCTTTCCCTACACCTGTGTTCTCACCCAAGCTGCACACTGGAATCACTTGGAGAGCTTAAAAAAAAAAGACTGATACCTGGGACTCCACCCCAGACCAATAAAGACAGAACCTCTGGGGCTTGGCCCCAGGTAATGGTATTTTCTGAAAGCTCAACAGGTGATTCTGGTGTGCAGCCAGGCTGGGAGCCCACTGGTCTACACAAGGTCCAAGTGATGTGTTGAAGAGAAAAGCAGATTAGCTGAAGTATTCATTTATTAAATTCAATTTTTAGGGTAGATTAACTTTGTCCATATCTCTCCACAGATAAGGAATATCTTCTGATTGCCATTCAGAATCCATGTGAATAGACCTGCAATGGCCAAGTTCTGTCCTGGGACTCCAGGCTGAAACACTTCACTCTTTAAAGATTCCTAAAATTATAATCCAATCTAAATGATCTTTTGGATATTCCTTTCTACTTTTACATTTAAACTCTTCTACGTGTCTCATTTAGTCCGTTTCGAATGTACTGTAAATTTGTGATTTAGCTAGATAATAAATAAATTCTGGTATGTATGCCTCATTTTTTTACGATACACAAAACCAAAGAATTCTAGTGAGAAGACAGCCTTCCTTGAGACAGTTCTTTTCGTCTAGAAGTAACGGCCACCAAGAATTAGAATAAGTGTGATTCTGCCCATTTCACTGACATGCCAGGGAGTTTCAGTGGAGCAGAGTGGGGCTAGAAGGGAAGCAGGGCGTCCCAGCCCTCAAGGAGTTATAGGTGCTTTCCCAGCTTAAACGAGGGCGGTAAGAAGTCAAGAGGGCAGTTCTCAGTTGGGTCAGTGCTGCCCCCTGCGAAACTCCTCAGGCCTGTCCTTCCATCACACCAGCATGAGGGGACCAGGAGTGGGTCCTGAGGAAGGATGCACACGTCAAAAGCTGCCTAGAGAACTCCAGAGGGTTTATTTATTTTACTAGATATTTCAAACATTCTGAAAATAATGAAAATGATAGAACAAATATAACGGATTTCCACAACCCATACAGAATAGATGTTAATCTTTTGCCGCGTTTGCCTTATAACCTCTTTTTTTCTCTAATTAAGCATTTTATTTTGAGATAACTGAGGATCCACGTGAAACTGTGAGAAATAACATAGATCCCGTGTACCCTCTACCCAGTTTCCCCCACGGCAACATCTTTCAAAACTATATTACAATATCACAACCAGGAAATGGACATTGATTCAGCCTAGATACAGAGCATTTCCATCACCACCCGAGCTCCTCGTGGTACCCTTTTGTAGCAACCCCCCAACCCCTGGCACCCACTAAGCTGTCCTCCACTTCTGTAATTTTGTCGTATCAAAATAGTTGTTATATAAATGGAATCCTACAGTACGTAGCCTTTTGTAGCAACCCCCCAACCCCTGGCACCCACTACTCTGTCCTCCACTTCTGTAATTTTGTCATATCAAAATAGTTGTTATATAAATGGACTCCTACAGTACGTAGCCTTTTGTAGCAACCCCCCAACCCCTGGCACCAACTACTCTGTCCTCCACTTCTGTAATTTTGTCGTATCAAAATAGTTGTTGTATAAATGGAATCCTACAGGACGTAGCCTTTGGAGATTGACTTTTCTTACTCAGCGTAATGCTGTTGAGATTCATCCAAAAAATAAACATTATGGATACAGCTGCAGCCCCTCTCCTCCTTTGTGCCTTGGTCCTCTCCTTCTCCGGAGGATCCTTGTCAGGATACACAAGTCACCCTGCATGGGGGTCCACAGACGCTTCCTCCTAAGTTCCCACAACTCCACAACAAGCCAAGAGTTTGGAATGGTGCAGGACAAGTTTAGTTCTGCCACTGCCATGGCACCAGCTTGCATCCTGGCAGGCTACAATAGCCCAACCCAAACAGACAGTGGTCCGAGCAGAAAAGAAGGGCCAAGGCAAATCCCTCAGGTGAAAGGGGTTTACTCTCCACGTGGTGATGGTAGAGGAGACGGGCCAAGGCTGAAAGGGACCATGGTGGCTGAAGCCGAACAGTCAAGCCTATCCACGCAACAGACGTCAGCACCCCACTGCAAATCTCAGTGCCCCTGGAAAGCGGGACCCACATGAATATACTCTGAAAATGCTCTCCAGGTATTCGCAGTGCGGCTTCAGGCTGAGATCCACTGCGGTTACTCAACAGTGGGTCTTACTGGGGTAGTGAGGAGAGTAGCCCAAGACACACATAAATACAAGTTCCATCCGGGAACAGCCCTGGGGTTCTCCCACATCATCAAGCCAGCTGAGCCCTAGATTTACAAGGAGGATGCTGTATCTATCTCCGGAGAGAACAGAACAAATGAGGAAATGAGCTTAAATTACAGCAGAAGTGAGTTCTTCTAAAAAAGTGAGATGAATAAACATCAAAGAGATTGCAGGATGGAGAACCTATACTATAGCACGTATTAGACTTTCGAGCATTTTCCCCACACTTTTTGTTTTAAAAAACTTCAGTTGGGCTTCCCTGGTGGCGCAGTGGTTGAGAGTCCGCCTGCCGATGCAGGGGACACGGGTTCGTGCCCCGGTCTGGGAGGATCCCACATGCCGCGGAGCGGCTGGGCCCGTGAGCCATGGCCGCTGAGCCTGTGCGTCCAGAGCCTGTGCTCAGCAACGGGAGAGGCCACAACAGTGAGAGGCGCACGTACCACACACACAAAAAAACTTCAAAGTTGCAGAAGAGGAGAGAATGAACACCCACATAAGCTTCACCCACATTCACCAACTCAATATTTTATAACATTTGGTTCATGTCTCTCCCTCCCTCCCCATATATATATAAAACACCCATAACCCCTACTTAAGAAATTATTATTATTGATACAATAATATCATCTAATATAGTCATGTTCGAATTTCCTCAATGGTCCCAATAATGTCCTTTATAGATATTTTTGTTAATCCAGGAGTCTATCAAGGGTAACATATTGCATTTGGTTGTCACGTCTTGAGCTGTTCAGCTGTTTTTAGAACCCCTGTGTTCTATTCTCCCTCTCTAGGTGGTATCGAATTTGTATTTGCTCTCCCTGGAGTCCCCAGGACCATCTGCTCCGCAGCCTCCTTGAGCCCCTCCTGATTGGACCCAGATGCAGCCTGTAATTATAATTCAGCCCAAGAGCAGGTCTTGGTCACAGGTGAGTGCTTCCCCTTCCTTCTGTCATGATATATAAAACACCCGTAACCCCTACTTAAGAAATTATTATTGATACAATAATATCATCTAATATAGTCATGTTCGAATTTCCTCAATGGTCCCAATAATGTCCTTTATAGATATTTTTGTTAATCCAGGAGTCTATCAAGGGTAACATATTGCATTTGGTTGTCACGTCTCGAGCTGTTCAGCTGTTTTTAGAACCCCTGTGTTCTATTCTCCCCCTCTAGGTGGTATCGAATTTGTATTTATTCTCCCTGGAGTCCCCAGGACCATCTGCTCCGCAGCCTCCTTGAGCCCCTCCTGATTGGACCCAGATGCAGCCTGTAATTATAATTCAGCCCAAGAGCAGGTCTTGGTCACAGGTGAGTGCTTCCCCTTCCTTCTGTCATGACTCAGAGACCAGACGAACCACCATGGACCCAACCTCATCCTTCAGCCAGTGAGGTCTGGGTACCAGAATACCCACTCGCCCAGGCACAGCTTCTATGTGTGCTGACAATTTCCAACGTAAATAATATCTTGTTAGAATCCAAGCAGCAAGGAAATGCACTATTGAGGGAGAGGATCACCGATATCATCTATCTGACGCCTTGGTTTTACAGGTGAGGATTTCACCTGAGCCTGGCGTCCAGTGTTTTTCAGGAATCAAGTATGTCAGTTTGTACCGAACTGGTCAAGCCTCTGTAATTGGTCCTCATGATCTTATCAGGGGGCTCATGCTCTTGTGAGACGCCCCCCCATACCCTCCAGAAAAAAACTATTTTGAGGAGGTAGAGATTAGTTCATTGTTTTAAAATGTACCAGAAGTAACATCTGATTCCAATCCCTAAATCTGTCATCTCCCCATTGTTCCCCAGCCTACCCAGAGCTCATCAGCAGACACATGGCTGAGTGGTAAAGCCACTTCCTTCCTCCCGGCTCAGCCAGAAATTTCAAGCCCCATTTGAGACGTAGCAGTGGGAAACCTCTGGCAGGTGCAGATGCCGCTGCTTTAAGTACCAGGGCTCTGTGCGGGCTCTTTTGTGCAAGGAGACCCTTCCATCCCACTTGGCAGGGAACTCTGCTGTGGTCCTGCCTGCACTTTTGCATCCAGAGGAAACAGTCACCCTTTGCTAGAGGCTGAGACTGTGGTATAGAACTTGCCAAAGCCAATGACAATGGAGGAGGATATAATCTTGGGGAATCTGTATCACCCCTCTCTGCCTTCCAGCACAGAGGCATTCACATCCCACTTGGATTCCTAACAGCACAGTAAATTAACTCTTATTTAAAAAAACCTAAGAGATGCCTGGATCTATAAAGATCCACACTCATACAAAACCATTGATAAAGTTTTCATTTCCTGTGAGAAGTACAAGCCTGGACTCACTGGTGCCTCTCCTTAGTCCGAATGGCTATAAATTTTACCTGAACAATAGGAGAGCTATTTGCAGACTCTCTGGAGGAACATATCTCAACCATCAATATTAATGAGAATGAACCTGGAAAGACCAGCTTAATAAAATAACTGAAATGCATTTACACATCATTAGCATTACGAGCTCCCAAATCTTCATCACTGAACAGCAGGACCATCTGAGAAGGGGATGAGCAGCAGCCTGCCCAAAGCTCCAGCAGGTGCCTGCCTCTCAAAGCCACTTTCACTGGTTGCATTCTGGCTTTGGGGCCAGATCGCCTCTTCCAAAGCAAAAATCACCATAGACTTGGATTCTCCACCCCCCCACCCTCTCTTGGTCTTTGAAAAATTACAATTATCCCCAATATGTCTTCTGAATTTAGAAAATACATAATATATGCCCTTGAATAGGAAAAGATAACCAGAGATAGTCATTCAGTCAAGCAATATTTAGTCTTACATTCCCCATCTGAAGAAAAAGTAGATCATGTTTGGGGCCATAACAGAGCTTTCAGAGTGGTGAAAACATCTCCAATGAGGAGTCTTAACAAAAAATAAAGTGGTATTTCAAATCCTAGGAAATCCTAGGTCTAGACTCCCCCCTTAGTATGAAACCATCTCTAGTAATGGAAGTTCAGGCAACCCCAGGGAAGTTCTGGGTATTTTTAGGATCTGGAATATTTCAGGTCAGTAACACTTTTCTGTATATTTCTTAGGCAAGAGTTGACATAGAGGGTTGGGTTGGCCTTGTGCTCAGCCACACCCTGAACACAGAGATAAAAAGACTCAACCTTCTTACTTCCTCCTGGGTTCTGACTCTGGGAAACCTCCTCTCCTTCTTCCCTTCACCATACATGACCTCAGGACCCCCTCTCTTGATGCCCTCAACCTTGAACATTCCTGCTGCGTGCAGAAATGATTTTCGAATTCTCTTTCTTTGGTCAACTTTACACCATGAGATGTAAAGATGGTGCAGTTGAAAGATCACGAGACCTACGGTCTGACTCGACTTATTTGTTAGCAGGATCCCCAGCTTCTCTGAACCTCAGTTTACTCACCTACAAACCTGAAGAACGCCCGCCCACAGTGGCCTTGCCTCCTGAGCTACACTGTACAGCATAGGTGCCAATTATTATGATTAACTATAGCAAGAGTGGCCAAATAAACCAAGTTTACCAGAATATAAGTCACTGAACACATCTCACTGTGGCCTCTTCTACGCTTTAACCATACGTAAAAATGGATTTAAAGAGTTATAATCCTGCTGGGTTCACACTTCTGTCCAATTCCTTTAGTTATCACTTAATAAGCATTGCCACGGGGCAGCGGGGAGGGATAAATGGGGAGACTGGGATTGACATATACACACTACTATATATAAAATAAATAACTAATAAGGACCTACTATATAGCACAGGGAACCCTTCTCAGTACTCTGTAATGACCTATATGGGAAAAGAACCTAAAAAAGAGTGGGTATATGTATATGTATAACTGATTCACTTTGCTGTACAGCAGCGACTAATGCGACATTGTAAATCAACTATACCCTAGAATTTCTTTTTAAGTAGAGTGAAGGGACAAAGGCCCATTTTAAAAAAAAGCATTGCCACATTCCTATATTGATTTTTCTTAATATCTGCATGCAACTCAATCAAGCTTGTCGCTGGTGACCTGACCAGACGAGGCCAATGAGAGATGCTTCCTTGGTATTTAGATTTGAAAGAGAGTCAGAGGGGAAGTTTCCATGTGGCCGGACCTGTGCACAAAGACAGGGGCATTGGGGAGGCCATATTTCTCCCAGAGGGGTAGCAGAGAGAGAGAGCCTCCTGGAAGGAAGGGATGTAGCAGCTGTGCGTCACAAGCAGAGCGAGAACAGTGTTCCTGCCATGGGTTCCCGGCAACCTTCGAGGTCCTCAACTATATTTTTACCCTTGGGTTTATGAAACTCCTCTAATGCCTTCAACACAGTGCTCCTCTTTGTGTACACTACCAGAGTGGGTTTTATCTGTTGCCTGAAACCAAAAAGTCCTTAGCTAACATTTTGGGGCTATACTTGTGTCACCCCCGGCTTCTTTAATCAGACATGGTCAAAGAGCCCAGTAACCCCCCAAAAGTGTGTATTAATCAGAGGCCCTGAACAGATGTTTTGTGGTCTCTCACTTCCCCTGCTTCAAAACATGCCCCATGGCTTTAGCAATACAGCGGGGGAGGCCAGTGCTGGACACTCCAGGAGGCAGAGCTCTGGGTGAGAGTGTGGCACTGAGATGCCCCTCTAACTGGGCAGCAGGCACTCTAGTTCATTCCCACCTGGAAAGTGGCCTCTGCCTCTGTCATTGGCTGGAAAGAGAACAGGCCACCTGGACTCTAGGCAGATACATTCCCAAAGCACCTCTCCGGGTGGCCTGGAGTATCTGAAGTGGCAGAGTCATACGAGAGACAAAAGGAATAAAGAAGTAAGGTACAGATTCACCTGACAACCTACCACCCCCTTGCCCCCAGAAGGCAGCGTGGTGCTGAAGGAAGGATGCTGCTTTGTAGCCAGACTGTCTGGTAGCCAGCCCTGCCATCAATAAGTAATAGTAATAGTAATAATAAAACTATTATGTCTGTTATTACTTTTTTTTTTTTGCGGTACGTGGGCCTCTCGCAAATTTAAAATTTTAAATTTTTTTAAATGTTATTACTTTTAGAAGAAGAGAAAGAAAAAGAAGAAGAGGAAGAAAAGAAACGAAAAGAACACCAGCAGCTGCTGACATTTGTTGATTACTTACCAGTGACAGGCACTTTGGATTCTCACAACAGCGTAATTTACAGACAGGAACACCAGGCCTCAGAGGAGTTTCACAGCTTGCCTAAGTTCAAGCAAGTGTTAAGTGTCAGAGGAGGCACCAAAACCCCAGTGCTTGTCTCGGGCACACCTGTTGCCGACGCTGCTGACTCAGAAGATACGTGACAAGGAAATTCACATCTCTGAACCTTAGAATCCTTACCATAACTTCTACATGGCCTGTTGTTGGGAGACAAAAAGAAATTATATAAAGCCCCTGACACTAAGTAGATGTTCAACAAAGGGGAGTTGCTACTATCATCATCACCATCATAAGTACTACCTAGAGGACCAGTAAGTGCTGGGAGATGACCATCACAGCAATTATGTTATTGTTATAAATATGATCAGTGTCACAGTGTTGACACTTAACAATATTCCGTGGGGTTCATCAGAGCAATTACTCCTAATTCTTTCACCAAACCCCTCAAATCCCCAACAACCCACCATCCATCTGGTCTATAGGATGTCAGACTACCATTCCATTCATGCAATGTCATCATATCAGGAATTGCTCGTAGGACCAATCTCCCCATCAAGAATGCAACTACTGTTTTGTATGTTCCTCAAGCCTATGTTTTATCCCCCTCCCACTGTGTCTAAACAGAAACCTGGTTTGTACTACGCTTAATCCCCCTCCCATTCCGTCCACATTCGTAACCTGTTTGAACCATTCCTTCCTTTCCCCTCCCCACCCTGCCTACACATATAACCAGCTTTTCTGTTTAGTCTGGATTGATGGATCAATTCAATCCATCAGACTGATTTTCTGGTCTGTAGTAACTGTCTGCATTGACTCAACAATCCAGTAAAGAGAAGTTATGCATTTGGCAGTCTGTTAGGCTTAAACACACAAACCACCTTATCCTTACCCCTACCCAAGTGCCTGGCAGAAAATGTGGCACAGGGTGGGTACTCAGTCTGTGGGGTAGTCAACATCTCTATTCCCACCCAGGCCCTATTTTTTTTTTTTTAATGCGGTATGCGGGCCTCTCACCATTGTGGCCTCTCCCGCTGCAGAGCACAGGCTCCGGACGCGCAGGCTCAGCGGCCATGGCTCACGGGCCCAGCTGCTCCGCGGCACGTGGGATCTTCCCGGACCGGGACACGAACCCACGTCCCCTGCATCAGCAGGCGGACTCTCAACCACTGCGCCACCAGGGAAGCCCCCGGGCCCTATTTTAGAAACACTGTTCCCTGGATCATGGGACTGGTCCATCAAGTTAATGAACGCCTTTTAAGTGGACATAGTTAGCTACATCCTCCAAGAACACTCAAGACGGGATTCTGACCAGTTAGAAGCTTTAAAACTTCTCAATTCAGTGCCAACAAACACATGAAAGAATGCTCAACATCATTAATCATTAGAGAAATGCAAATCAAAACTACAATGAGATATCATCTCACACCAGTCAGAATGGCCATCATCAAAAAATCTAGAAACAATAAATGCTGGAGAGGGTGTGGAGAAAAGGGGACACTCTTGCACTGCTGGTGGGAATGTGAATTGGTTCAGCCACTATGGAGAACAGTATGGAGGTTCCTTAAAAAACTACAAATAGAATTACCATATGACCCAGCAATCCCACTACTGGGCATATACCCTGAGAAAACCAAAATTCAAAAAGAGTCATGTACCAAAATGTTCATTGCAGCTCTATTTACAATAGCCCGGAGATGGAAAGAACCTAAGCGCCCATCATCGGACGAATGGATAAAGAAGATGTGGCACATATACACAATGGAATATTACTCAGCCTTAAAAAGAAATGAAATTGAGCTATTTGTAATGAGATGGATAGACCTAGAGTCTGTCATACAGAGTGAAGTAAGTCAGAAAGAAAAAGACAAATACCGTATGCTAACACATATATATGGAATTTAAGGGAAAAAATGTCATGAAGAACCTAGGGATAAGACAGGAATAGAGGCGCAGACCTACTGGAGAATGGACTTGAGGATATGGGGAGGGGGAACGGTGAGTTTTGACAGGGCGAGAGAGAGTCATGGACATATACACACTAACAAACGTAGTACGGTAGATAGCTAGGGGGAAGCAGCCGCAAGGCACAGGGATATTAGCTCGGGGCTTTGGGACAGCCTGGAGGGGTGGGATGGGGAGAGTGGGAGGGAGGGAGACGCAAGAGGGAAGACATATGGGAACATATGTATATGTATAGCTGATTCACTTTGTTATAAAGCAGAAACTAACACACTATTGTAAAGCAATTATACCCCAATAAAGATGTTAAAAAAAACAAAAAACAAAAAAAACTTCTCAATTCAGATTGCAGGATGAATTAAAGAAGCTCATTGACTGTCATGGGCCTCCTTCTGCATCTGTACTTTCCGCTTCCTGAACCAGCTCCAAGGAAATACCTGCCCCCGCCGACCCCCGTCAATGCTAGGAGAGCAGAAGGCCCAGCTTCTGAGAATAGGTCCCAGCATTCACAGCTGCACCCTTTGTGGAGCATGGATGGGAGGCCTGTGTCAGCAGGTCCCAGACCTTTGGGGACTGCGCTGGCGTTAGCCTCATCAGATTACAAAGCCCCAAATGGTGCTGTCAGCCAGATCCTTTATCCAACACGAACTTTAAGTTGTTCACAAACTCTGAACCTTCCGGTTGGGCATTTGATCATATCTCAGGGACGCAGGGGGAAAGTGAATGTCTAGTGTCTCCAAGAAAGAAAGAAAAAAAAAAAAGCACAACACCGTCAGTAATGTCAGGAGGAGAGGAAAGAAGATGTTATCTGAACATGTTTACCTGCTCTTGCCAAGCCCAGCAATTTCTGGGAGATGCAAGCAGAGATGAATAACCATTTATGAAATTTCAAATTAATAAAAATACTGGCTCCATCTGAGAATTGAAAGAAGGTGCGCTTCTTAATCAGGAAACCATTAACCAGGTCGTGCTCGCTCTGCAAGCATGTAACCAGTAATGACTCCACCCAGGAGCAGACATAGGTGACATCATCCCTGCCCCCAAGGACCTCCTAGTGTAGAACGGAGACAGGTGTGCAAAGAATACATTTTCAACACAGTGAGATAATGGCGACCAAAGAAGTATGCGTGAGGGCCAGTGCCAATGTCATGCAGTAAAAGGACTGATAAAGGCTTGGTGTTTAAGAAAGGAGGCATTCAAGAAAGCAAACACATCTGAGCTGGATATTAAAGGCGGAATAGGGGTTTACAAAGTTAGGGGGAAGGAAAGAGCAATCTGGACGGGACGAAGTGTAAAGTGAGGCATAATCTAGGCCAGTGGTCTTTAAACCTTGCTTTAGGAATAGACCCTTGTTCATGCACAGCGGCAAGTAAAGCTGCTCTCCACGAGGCAGGGTGGGCCCTTCTCCCGTTCTGTCCTCCCCTGCTCTTTGCCCCCGACACTTACACACAATGGTCATTCAGGGGCCCCACCCCAGACCTGCTGAATTGGCACCTGCATTTAGGAAGATTCCCAGGGACCCTCGTTCCCATTCAAGTTGGAGAAATTCTCCTCCAGGACGAGGAAATCTACAACAAGAGCCCCCCAGAGAGGGGTTAGGGCTAGGAGTTTAGGAACACTCTCGGTCTACCCTTTTTCTCTTCCTGAAATCTTCCTCCACGGCCAAGCCCAGGCCACCCAAAGCCACAGTTCAGAGGAAGAGCTAGGGAGAGAAGTAAAAGGATGTCATACGGCAATCGACTTATGCCTCAATCCCGACTAAAAACAAAACGAGGAAGGAGACAACCTGGAAAATCCAGCCAAAGCTGATTCTCCAGCCAGGTTTCACATCTCAAGCATTGGGGGATCCCTGGGGGCACCTCAGCCACCAATGAGTCAGCCAGTTTCCACGTGGCATCTCCACGACCTTCACCTTCGCTGGCTCCAAACCTCCTTGGCACTCCTACCAGAGCTCTGGGCTCCGAACATCACAGATAACCTCCAGGTACCACCCCCTGACCCGCCACCACCGTCTCCTCCTGTGTCAGGCACAACTGCCACCCGTGAGGAAGGAAATGCCTCACCCCCCTTTCTGCTTGGGCTCCTTGTGAAGCCCACCTTTCAGTTTTTACACATAGGGACTTTTCCTGAAACCATACCCCAATCTACAATCAGATGATTCTTCCACTCAGAGAAGTGAGGACTACAAAGCCCTCGTGCAAACAGGTTTCTGATGGCACCAGCCTACAATTGGCCTGATGTGCCTGGATCCCAGGCTGGGCGCCAGCAGGCTCCTGCACTATTTTTTCAACACCACATACAGTCATGGAGCCCAGGCCGTGTCCAGGTTCTTTATGATGTTACCCCATTGACCTCAAAATAACCTCACCTGGTAGACTTTATGCATCCCCATTTTCCTGACAAGGAAAATGAGGTTCCCATGAGGGCAGTATCTTGCCCAGAGTCACACTGCTTGACCCAAAGCCCCTTGAAGCCTGAAACTAAGTCTTATTTATCATTGCAACCCAAACTCGTGCATTGTTGAGTCTGCATTTAGTCTACACTCCGTGTAGAAAGTTTGGATGCAGAATAAATGAATCGTGCGTGTGGTATAATCCACATCACCGGTTTGGCAGGGGGCAAATAGGGGCACACACTTTAAAGAAATAAGGGCAACTTTACCACTGGAGCCTCCACCTCCCAGGTCCATAGGACATCTGAGGTCTCTCTCAGCCCTATTCCTTCCCAGAACTTCCCAGAATATTGATTCCCGATTTGGGGTTGCCATTACTATTTCTACTGCCGTCAGCACTGAAAAACAGGCTGTTCTGCTCTCCAGATTAGAATACTCAGCTCCCACACAGCCATAAACACTATGTTTATGTGTCTGAAAACACACACATGTGGAAAGATTTTGAAAAATACACACCAAGATATTAACAACAGCGATTTCTGAGTGAGTGGGATTATGCCTGCTTTTATTTTTTCCTTTTTACCCTCCTTTATTTTTGTTTTTCACCTTTCTACAATTTAAACTGTGATTGAAGTGGGATATGCAAACAAAAAGCACATAAAACATAAGGATGTAGCTCGATGAATCTTCACAAACTAGACACTTAGCATCCAAATCGAGAAACTAAACACGTCTGCCTCCGAAGAGGTGCCCTTTGAGCTTCCCTCTGGTCTCTAATGCCCGCCCCGAGGGTCACTAAGAGCCTGGCTTTTGTCACCAGAGATTATTACTTTTTTCTCTTTGTGTACTTCGGATAAGTGGAATTTTTTTTAATTTTTTTTGATGATGAGAAACAATGCCATATTTTATTATTTTTTTTTTTTTTGCGGTACGTGGGCCTCTCACTGTTGTGGCCTCTCCCGTTGCGGAGCACAGGCTCCGGATGTGCAGGCTCAGCGGCCATGGCTCACGGGCCCAACCGCTCCGCGGCACGTGGGATCCTCCCGGACTGGGGCACGAACCCATGTCCCCTGCATCGGCAGGCGGACTCTCAACCACTGCGCCACCAGGGAAGCCCAAGTGGAATTTTTTGTGTCTAGCTTCTTTCAACTGTCAGTACACTGGGAAGTCATCCATATTGTGAGTGGAGGGGTAGGCGTCACTCATTCTCATCTCCATTTCTTGATTTCTTAAGCGTAGAAAATGTGACTTATGCATTTTTTCTTTGGGGGCAGGAGGGAGTCTATATCGAAGGAAGTATGGAGCCAGGTCTTTCCTTGCAGAAAGCAGGTCCACGAAAACAGGGCTGATTTCATTCAGAGAGATGGCAGAAAGAAATGAGAAAGACTGATGCTGCCAGCCACTGGTTCCCAGACGCCCACAGGTCCCCCATCCTGGTGCAGCCGAAAGAACATACACCTTGAAAGCTTAGGTTCAAATCCTGATTTGGCCACTCACCTCTCCAGGGAATGATGTTTGACACTAAGCCACGGTAAAATGGGGATGTCAGTAAAATTGTGTCCTGGAACAGACATGCTTGCTCTCACCCACATCCCCTGCATTCATTCTACCATTTCTGTGTGCTCTTCTGCCGGCCTCCGGGGGAGGGGGGGAGGTTTGCATCCACCTGCCCTTGGGTGGAGCCACTTTGTGAGCACACGGAGAGAAGCATCAGAGCCTGGCGTTTGCAAACCCCGACCCTTGGGGCCCTCAGCCAGTGGGTGCTGGGGGCAGGGTGTGGAATCCAGCTCCTCTGCACCCAGGAGAGGCACAAGGTACCACCCAGAGGCCCCGGCAGGAGCAGACTGCAGCTCCCCTCCATAGGTCTTGGCCTGAAGTCACACCTTTGCTGGGCTCCTTCCTCTCCCCTGCCCTGCTCCCCATGTCCCTTGCTGGTTTCCCCAGGGAGCTCTTCCTGAACTAGTCACATGCACAGGTACCCTCAGGCAGGGCCCACTTCTAAGGAACCCACCCTAAGACAAGGGTCGTGGATAAATGTGGTAAAATCTACCCAGCACCCGGCAGGTACTTGAACCTGCTAAATCTCTTTCCCATGTCCAAGGCAGGACAGCCCTCCTGTGTGGCCACATGCCTCGAATCATAAAATCCCCAGGGTCAGAAGGAACCGTAAATGTCCGGGCCTCCTGGAGTCCTGAATCACCGTGAATCACTCCCATCTCTCCCTGAAGAGTATTACAGCAGCTTCTGAATGAAATAAGCAGGGACAGCAGAGCCATCCCGGCCATCACTCCTGCTTTATTGTGCTATAATCAGCACGGCCATCTCGTGTGGAGATAAAGCTGTGAAGGGCGGATATTAAAGCCACGGGCCGCGCTCAGCTTCCCCAGATCAGAGGCCAGATTCCCCACCAGCTGCTCCGAGCCACATCTGCACCCCTCGACCCCTGGCTGGCGGTGAGGAGAGCTCTGTCCTGGGGCGATGGGGGCTCCCCTGTGTGTTAGCACTCACCCTTCCTGAGAAGAGGATCTTCCTGCAACGTAAGCTAAAAGAGCAAAAAGATATTAAAGAGATGGAGGTGGGGCGGGGAACACAGCATGCATGGAATTATCCTCTCTTTTGAAAAGAAAATTCATTGTTTTTGAATAATCCGTGGCATTGATCTGTATTGTAAGAGCAGGCTTTGACCTCGTCCCCTCAGCAGAAAGGGATCATGGGGGCCTCATATCAACAAGGAGGACTTGGTTCATATTAATAGTTGCCATTTCTGTGCCAGGCACTACTTTCAATGTTGAACAGTCTTTGAAGGAGGTCTGTCCATCTTTGATTTACAGGTGAGGAAATGAAGACTCCAAGAAGGTAAATGACTGATCCCGACCCATGTGGCTGGTGGTGATGAGCTGAGACCCACGCCCAGCTCCGTCTGCCTCTAAGCTGGATTCTCAAGCAGAGCTATTGCCAGGGATTTGGGTTCACAATATGGTTTAGTTTCCTAGAGCTGCTGTAACAAAGTATCATAAACTGGGTGGCGAAGACAACAGAAAGTATTGTCTCCCAGCTCTGGAGGCTAAAATTCTTCCTGGCCTCTTCCCAGCTTCCGCTTGGTGGCCGGCAATCTTTGGAGGGCTTCAGTTTGCAGCTGCATCAGTCCAATCTCTGCCTCGGTCGTCACGTGGCCTTCCTCCCTGTTTGTGTCTCTGTCCCTGTTCGTCTTCTCATTTTCTTAAAAGGGCACCAGTCATACTAGAGGAGAGGCCCACACTATGGTAGTATGACCTCGTCCTAACTAATTACATCTGCAATGACCCTATTAACCGGTAAGGTCACATTGTTAGGTTCTGTGGAGAGTTAGTACTTAAGTGTATCTTTTGGGGGGACACAATTCAATCTATAACAGAGGACAAGTACCCAGAAACTCAGTTTTGAAACAAGATTCAGAGAGAATGAGGAGAGACCTGGCCTCCTCCCCGACAGAGGGACCCCCAGAGGGACACTTAATCCCTTTGGTCTTAAGTCTCTCTCTCCATCTTTGTCTACTTGCTATGAGGGGGATGAACCCAGAGGAAGAAGCCAGCTCACCACTGCACTGTAGTAGGAATAAGAAAGAACCTGGGGGGAGGGAGGGTCAATCTTTTAAATGTGGCACCCTCCAAACTGCAGTGTTCTGGGGAA
Source organism: Neophocaena asiaeorientalis asiaeorientalis (assembly GCF_003031525.2). NCBI lineage: Eukaryota > Metazoa > Chordata > Mammalia > Artiodactyla > Phocoenidae > Neophocaena > Neophocaena asiaeorientalis. The sequence goes on from NW_020185335.1 coordinate 8,440,685, forward strand.
AAACCTCTACAAACCCGTTCTGGTTAAGACTTTACTCTTATGAAACGCATCTCATTAAACTGAGACAGGGTTCTCACTTGCAAGCATGGAAACAAACTTGAGATGATTTTACCTGGTAGGGAATCTATTTTAAAGAGAGGGTCTAGCTCACACAGTAGCTGGGAAGAATGCAGGACCTGGCTGTAACAACAGCCAGGAACAAGAGAATCTGAGAGCCAGAACCACAGTCAGAGTAAGAACCAGCACAGTGAGGACGCTGGTGCCACTGACCATGGCCTCACTGCCATGGACCCATTGCCATAGCTGCCCATAGGCCTTGGATATTACTGCTGAGGCCACCACAACTACCAGCAAAGATTCTCCACTGTCCCTGATTTTGGGGGCCACTAGCTCCAGATTTAAAATCATTGGTTGCCACATGAGGTATCACCTCACACCAGTCAGAATGGCCATCATCAAATAATCTACAAACAATAAATGCTGGAGAGCATGTGGAGAAAAGGGAACCCTCCTGCACTGTTGGTGGGAATGTAAATTGATACAGCCACTATGTAGAACAGTACGGAGGTTCCTTAAAAAACTAAAAATAGAACTACCATACGACCCAGCAATCCCACTACTAGGCATATACCCTGAGAAAACCATAATTCAAAAAGAGTCATGTACCACAATGTTCATTGCAGCTCTATTTACAATAGCCAGGACATGGAAGCAACCTAAGTGTCCATCGACAGATGAATGGATAAAGAAGGTGTGACACATGTATACAATGGAATATTACTCAGCTATAAAAAGGAATGAAATAGAGTTATCTGTAATGAAGTGGAGGGACCTAGAGTCTGTCATACAGAGTGAAGTAAGTCAGAAAGAGAAAAGCAAATACCATATGCTAATGCACATATATGGAATCTAAAAAAACGGTACAGATGAACCTAGTGGAAGGGCAGGAATAAAGGCGCAGACGTAGACAACAGACTTGAGGACACAGGTGAGGAAGGGGAAGCTGGGACAAAGTAAGAGAGTAGCACTGACACAGATACACTACCAAATGTAAAATAGCTAGTGGGAAGCAGTTGCATAACACAGGGAGATCAGATCGGTGCTTTGTGACCACCTAGAGGGGTGGGATAGGGAGGGTGGGAGTGAGATGCAACAGGGAGGGGATATGGGGATATATGTATGCATATAGCTGATTCACTTTGCTGTACAGCAGAAACTAACACAACACTGTAAAGCAACTATACTCCAATAAAGATGTTAAAAACAAATAAATAAAATAAAATCATTGGTTGAGCCTCACACATCAGGGATCTAGCTGCAAGGGAGTCTGGGAAATCACGTATTTAGCTTTTTTTAGCTTTAATAGAGAGAGGTGGCCTCCTACAATAAGCCATACACTAAGAAATTTCTCAAATGTGGGAAGGAGGTTCAAATGTTGGGCAAATAGTGAAAAACAGCTCTCAGGGAAGATTAAACCTGCTTATCCAAGAGCAAAGGTAAGACGGGGATGTCAGAAAGTAAATTAGGGATTGCCACGGGTTACAGATGGGGGAGTAAGAAGAGGGCCCACATGGGTGCAGGGTTTCTTTTCTGAAGTGAAGAAAATGCTCTGAAATTAGTGATGATAGTCGTACAACCAAACTGTATGCTTTAAGAGGGTGACTTTTATGTTATGTGAACTATATCTTAATGAAGAAAAGAAGTCTCAGAGAGGGATCCAGCCTCCTCATATTTGCAGGAGAAGGAGGACCCCGGGTCACAGCAATGTCATAGGCTGGACATTGGGGCACGTATATATGGGGTGGAGGAGCATCCCCTCAACTTTCCCATGATGAGAACACAACTTGATAGACGCGCGCTGGTCTGGGGGAATGGAGCAGAGTGAGCCAGATAGGTCAGTGGTCCCAAACATCCCATTTCCTCTTGGAAAATATTCCACTTCACTGCTAATTGGGTCACAATGAACATACACATTCCTGCTATTCCTGCTCAGAAAGTCCACTGGTGATGGTCTTCTACTTGAGATGAAAACTTTAAAAAAATAAACTCACTGAGGGGAAGGCGATAGAGAACTAGGATATGGATTATATCATACATGCCCTAGACCCTGCGCCAGGCACCGCCTACTGAGTCCCATCCCCAGTTCTGTGAAGGGAAACTATTATCTCCTTTTGCAGATGAGAAAAGTGAGCCACAGGGAAACCAGATGACTGGCCTCTAGGTTGTCTGACTTCAGAAAAGCCCTGCTACCTTCACCACCACAGCTTCCTTGAGTGTATTTAGCCAGGATGTAATGTTCCATGAGAATAACTGAGGTTGGGCGGTGGGGAAAGCAAGAAGAGAAGGAACAGAGGAGTAGCTACAGGAGGTAATAAATGACTTTTAAGAACAGGGATGTTTAAATTTTTAACTTTTGGGGATGTGCCTCTGCAAAGCCTTAGCCAAGTCTGTGGGAGAAGCACAGGTCTTCACTAAATGAGGACTAAATGAGGACCTTTATTGGCAAGGGCTGGTTGATTGGTTGATTAAAGAAAATGTTTCTCATTTGGATAAGATTTAGAGATGGAACTTTCTAACAGAAGCCAGAAGTCTGATCTAAAGTTGAACTTGAGGTTGTAAAACCACCTTGGAATTCACAGGCATTGCAACTGATCATAGCTCAACCTTAGGGGGCAGGGAGACCCCCTTTATTGTGAGGATCCCACATTTCTTACCCCCAACATTAGACTTGGAGCCCTTTCTGGGCAAGATCAAGATCTGGTTCACTTTAGAACAAATAATCCTAAAATGTATATGGAACCATAAAAGACCCAGAATTGCCAAACCAATCCTGAGGAAAAAGAACAAAGCAGGAGGCATAACTCTCCCAGACTTCAGACAATACTACAAAGCTGCAGTAATCAAAACAGCATGGTATCAGCACAAAAACAGACATAAGGATCAATGGAACAGAACAGAGAGCCCAGAAATAAACCCACACATCTATGGTCAATTCATCTTCCACAAAGGAGGCAAACTATAAAATGAGAAAAAGACAGTCTCTTCAGCAAATGGTGTTGGGAAAGCTGGACAGCTGCATGTAAATCAGTGAAGTTAGAGCACACCCTCACACCATACACAAAAATAAACTCAAAATGGCTTAAAGACTTAAATATAAGACATGACACCATAAAACTCCTAGGAGAAAATACAGGCAAAACATTCTCTGACATCGATTGTGCCAACGTTTTCTTAGGTCAACATATGAAATAAAATAAAAAATAAACAAATGGGACCTAATGGAGCTAACAAGCTTTTTTACAGCAAAGGAAACCATAAACAAAATGAAATGACAGTCTATGGACTACGAGAAAATATTTGCAAATGATGCAACCAACAAGGGCTTAATTTCCAAAATACACAAATGGCTCATACAACAAAAAACTAAACAACCCAATCAAAAAATGGGTAGAAGACCTAAATAGATATTTCTCCAAAGAAGACATATAGATGGCCAACAGGCACTTGAAACGGTGCTCAACATCACTAATTATTAGAGAAATGCAAATCAAAACTACAACGAGGTAGTACCTCACACCAGCCAGAATGGCCATCATTTATACTGGAGAGAGTGTGGAGAAAAGGGAACCCTCCTACATTGTTGGTGGGAATGTAAACTGATGCAGCCACAATAGAAAACAATATGAAGATTCTACAAAAAAACTAAAAATAGAGTTGCCATATATGATCCAGCAATCCCACTCCTGGGCATATATCCAGACAAAACTAGAATTCAAAAAGATACATGTCCCCCTATGTTCACAGCAGCACTATTTACAATAGCCAAGACATGGGAAGCAACCTAAATGTCCATCAACAGAGGAATGGATAAAGAAGATGTGGTACATATATACAATGGAGTATTACTCAGCCATAAAAAAGAATGAAATAATGCCATTTGCAGCAACATGGATGGACCTAGAGATTATCATACTAAGTGAAGTTAAGGCAGAAAGAGAAAGATAAATACCATATGATATCAGTTATATGTGGAATCTAAAATATGACACAGATGAACTTATTTACAAAACAGAAACAGACTCGCAGACATAGAGAACAGACTTGTGGTTGTCAAGGGGGAAGGGGAATGGGGGAGGAATACATCGGGAGTTTGGGATTAGCAGATGCAAACTATTCTATAGAGAATGGATAAACAATAAGGTCTTATTGTATAGCACAGGGAACTACATTCAATATCCTGTGATAAACTGTAATGGAAAAGAATATGAAACAATTTATATATATGTATGTATGTGTATATATATATATATACAGATAACTGAATCACTTTGCTGAAAAGCAGAAATTAACACAACATTGTAAATCAACTACACTTCAATAAAATAAATTAAAAAAAAAAAAAGACCTGGTTCACCTTTGTGGTACCATTGACTAGCACATGGCAGGGACTCAGTAAATGTTTGTTCAATGAATAAATACAGGAATAAGTCCTCATATCACTAGATCACTAAATAAGTCAGAAATTGTATTTACCTAAATAAGTCAGAAATTGTATTTGCCTACAAGTAAGAACCTAATTGCAGTATTAAAATGGATAAGAAGTCTGAAGGTGAGCAGTTGAAGTCTATGTCACAATGTTACAAATGTGCTTCTACTGTTCTGTTCTTTCATCTTTATCACCCAGCTTCATGATGTCAAGATGGCTGCTGTATCTCCAGTTATCATACCCACATCTAGAGGAAGAAGAGGGAAGAGACCAGTGGTTTTCTCTGAGCCAGGCTCTAGTTGAGAAGGGAAGCCTTCCCCAGGAACTTCTGCCTAGATTTCACTCATCAGAACTGTCTACAAGAGGTGCTGGGAATTTAAGTAGAGCAGAAAAGAGTTAAATAAATAGATGATTAAAGCAACATACAGTAACTGAGGGAGGGAGGATCTCCCTCGTCATTCTTTGCAACCAAACTGGGGATCTATTTGGAATTCAAGCATTGCTCGTATGATTCTGAGAGTGATGACTGCTGTGAGAGAGCATGGTAGAGGGAGGCCTGCCAATGAGAAAACCGAGGCTTGGGGAGATTAAGCTGTCTGAAGTTACACAGCTAGAGCTCAAAACCAACCCGATGGGACTTCGAAGCTCAGTGTCCTTCTGTTCCCTCCCTGGGCCAGGCCGGTGGGATTCTCCAGGCCCAGGGAGAGGGTGGCCTGGAAGGGAGGTGTGAGTGGCCCCTCATCCTCTTGTCCTCCAGGACTGGTCCTGGAGATGTGTGTGGGAGCTTTCTCAGAGGCCAGGCCAAGCCAGGCCTCACTGGCAAAGCACACCGTCTGCCGGCAAAGTCTTACATCAAACATATTAAAGGCCTCTCAGCTCTGCAGCCCTGTTCCTACCTCACAGCCAGGGATGGAGGGATGATGCTGGGGCCATGGGGACTCTGACTCACCACCGGGAGCTGAATGCTGCGGCATATTAGATGGGGAAGGAGGGGTGTGGGTGGGGTGCAGCCTCGCGCTCTCGGGGAGCAGGGGTCTGGACTGGGCTGGACCCTGACTTGTGGGGGACCCACACAGCCTTCCCCTCACCCTGGGACATCCCTGCCATGGTGGCTCGGGTCATACACCAGGCCCCTCTACCAGCCTTGCCCAAAGTTCATGAAACCGCCTTAGGAGAAACCACAAAGTGCTCAGAGGGTAGGGGATGGTCTCTCCTGTGACTGATTTACCAGGATCCAGACTCAGCAGGAGAGAGGGGGCAGACGGAGAACCCAAAAGCATCCCAGAGAAGTGCTGTCCAACCTTGCCTTGGCCATGAGCAGACACATCACACCCTGGTAGATCCAAATACAGAATGGAACAAATCTGCACAAAGCAAGCCTTACCTTTACTACCTGCGATACCCTGTCTGTGCTGCACTTTATTCTATCCTGTTTTCTTTTCCTTTTTAGTTTTTTGCAAATGCTGGTTGTGACCCACAAAAATGACGTCACAAATCCATGAGGGAGAAGCCTGCAATTAGAATTTCGGTGACTTACTACGTGGGCACTGTGCAGTTGAACTGGGTTTGAACTGGCTGGCCTCAGAATCCAGCCAAGTGACTTAGCGTCTGACACTCGGCCACTTTTCTTAATTGTTAATACCATGATCCCAGTTCCTGGCCTCCATTCTGGACCAGGCCATGGCCTCCCGACTGGTCTCCCTAAAATGCACCCTGGAACCCCCTCCTTGCACATTCCGTGCACAGCCTGCGGTGTATTTGTAAGCAGGAGCACGCCAGCCCTTGCTCAAGGCCTTCACGCTTTCCCTTTGATCTCTGGACGAAGACAAAGCTTCTGCCTTGGCTGACAAGCCAGTGACGTCTGAGTGGTCTGACCCACCTGTTCCACCCCGCCCCACCTAGAGCACAGCCCGCACCTCAAGCCCCCTCCCCCTCCAACCCCTTCTCACAGCTCCAGACACACCCACTCTCCTGAGTGTCCTGTCAGCATCCTCACCATGCTCCCTCTCACCACAGGGACTTTGCACGTCCTTTTTCCTCATTTCCTCACCTCTTTACCTGCTTCACTCCTATCATCTGTCCTTCAGTTCTCAATTCAAAGTCACTTCCTCTGAGAAGCCTTCCCTGACTTCCTGAGCAAAGTCAAACCCCCCAGATGACCCCTCTGGACTGCACTCCTCACCTGTCACGGCTGCAGTTCTACATTATTTAGAGAGTTACTGAGTTAATCCATTAGACTCCCAGACCAGGACTTCTCAGTCCCCCTGGGCATTAGAATCAACTAGAGACATTTCTAAAACTGCAGAAGACTGACTCCCTGCAACTGGACTATGACCCCTAACCCCCCAACCCTTCCAATTCAGTTCCTCGGGGTGGGGGGTGTGTGGCTTCCCAGCAGGGAAGAGAACCACTAGGCTGGTCTCTCAGCCTCATGAGGTCAGCTGAGAATGAGGAATGAGGTCAGCTTTCCACCCCACCATGCGCCCTAGTGCATAGCTCTGCTTTAGAGTGTGTGGAAGGGAGGGAGGGAGGGGAGATGGAGAAAGAGGAGGGAAGAGGGGAAAGAAGGAAGGAGGAAGGGGGAGGTGAAGGAGGGAAGGAAGTAAGAGAACGGAGAACAAGCAGCCTCCTTAAGGAGGATGTAACTTCCAACACAAAGAAGCTACGGCTTTGCTTCTCTCAGTTCCAGTCCCTGGAAGATGCTGAGGGCCTGGAGGAACCCAGCAGGCTGGCAGCGTGAGAACCTTCGCTCTCCTCGGGGTCCCAGCTTACTGGGGTGCGTCTGCTGGCCCTGCAGCCTCCCCCAAAGCAGAGAAGGTGCCCTCACAGCCGGGGTGGGGTAGGGAATAGTTCTGAACAGCTATAGGACAGGACAGGATTTCACCTCCATTCCCCCTCCGACCTCACACAAAGGGGCGCAGCTGCACTGACTCTTGTCCAAGCTCCTTCCTGTCTGTGTGACAGTACCCCAAGCCCATGGGGCTGTAAGGGCAGGAGGACCGCTGGTTAGGGACAGAGCCTGTCCCTCAGCTAGGGGGTCCTGGGAATAGAGCACTCAACAAAATGACAGCCCTTGGCCTCCCACAGCTTGCAGCATAGCAGGGAAGAAATATGTCAAACACGTAAATTATAATAACCAATGAACTAAAGCTTCACAGCTGTGCAAAATGCTGCTGGCGGGGGAGCGGGGAGGGTGGCGATGGGGAGGAATAAGGAGCAATGGCCTTGGAGCCACTCAGACCTGGGTCTGGGATATACCTTCCACCTGTGGAATCTTGGACAGGTGGCCCCACTTCTCAGCCTCAGTTTTCCTAACTGTAAAATGGAGATAATAAGATGCCCTCATCAGGCTGTTTGTGGGGCAGAAATGGGATAATCTGTCTAAAGCGCTTAGCACTCTGTCTGTCCTGGAGTGAGCACCCGTCAGAGATGGGTGTTATCTCTGTTCCCAAGCGCAGACGTCAAAATTAAGGCTCAGAGGACAGAAGTCAGACACTGGGGAGACCTGGTCAGCTCTGTGTTTGAGGAACATTATTCTTTTGCTGGCTCCTCTCCACTCCAGCTTTGAAAGCTCATCACCTTCTGCTCTTCCTGACACTTTTTCCCCAGGTAGTCTTATCCTGTCCCGTGGTTAGAATTCTACCTATAAGCTGATGACTCCCACATTTATATCACCACCCCTGGCCTCTGCCCTCAATGCTAGACTCATCCATCCAACTGCCTACTTAGTCCACTCGACTGTCTAGTGGGCATCTCAAAATAAACACGGCCAAGGAAACCTCTTGATTGGCACCCTCACCCCCAAGTCTGCTCTCTTCCCATCTCAAAAAGGGACCTCGATTCCTCCCTTCTCCTCGCAGCCCACAGCCCATCCATCAGCAAGTCCTATTGTTCCTGCCTCTAAAATAAATCCCCAATCCACTCACTTCTATTCACTACCACCGGCATCATCAAGGGCTCCTTGATGGCTCACTCCTGAGGTCAGCAGGATAATGGCCCCCAAAGATGCCCACGTCCTAGTCCCTGGGATCTGTGGATGTGTGACCTGACACAGCAAAAGGGACTCTGCAAATGTGATAAAATTAAGGATCTTGGGATGGGGAGAGGATCTGGGGTCATTCAGGTGGGTCCAATGTAATCAGGAGGGTCAGAGGCAGAGAAGGAGATGTGACAGGAACAGAGGTCAGGAGCCTCAGAGGCAGAGAAGGAGATATGACAGGAAAAGAGTTCAGAGAGAGAGAGATTGCAAAATGTCATGGTGGCAGCTTTCAAGGTGCAGAAGGAGCCACAAGCCAACCAAGGCAGGTGCCTCTAGAAGCTAGAAAAGAAGGGCAAGGACCAGATTCTCCCGTAAAGGAGCCAGCCCTGCCCACAACTTGATTTAACCCAGGGAGACTCATTTCGGACTTCTGCCCTCCAGACAGTAGGACAATAAATGTGTGCTGTTCCAAGCCACCAAGTTTGGGTTAAGTTTGTTACAGCAGCAAGAAGAACCTAATCCACCTCTGCACTGCCCTCACCTAACTGGTCCCTCTCTTCCTTCTGTCCCCTCCAGTCCATTCTTGCCACGGCAGACAACATGGGCTCTTAAAAAACATATATCAGATCACAACATCTGGTACATAATACCCTCTGATGGCTTCTATTGTATTTTATATATATATATATTTATTTATTTATTTATTTTAAATTTTTGGCCGCGTTGGGGCTTCGTTGCTGCGCGGCAAGCAGGGGCTACTCTTCGTTGCAGTGCGCGGGCTTCTCATTGCGGTGGCTTCTCTTGTTGCGGAGCATGGGCTCTAGGCGCACGGGCTTCAGCAGTTGTGGCACATGGGCTCAGTAGCTGTGGCGCGCAGGCTCAGTAGTTGTGGCTCGCGGGCTCAGTAGTTGTGGCTCGCGGGCTTAGTTGCTCCGAGGCATGTAGGATCTTCCCGGACCAGGGATCAAACCCGTGTCCCGTGCATTGGCAGGGGGATTCTTCACCACCGCGCCACCAGGGAAGTCTGCTTCCATTGTATTTAGAATAGAATTTCATCTCTTTATTGTGGCCGAAGAAGTCCTTTGATTCCTGACCCCTGCCAGTCTCTCTGACCCCCTCCTCCCTCCAGGGATCCCCACAGCCCCCCACTTTTTCTCCAGGCTCTAGTTGCCCAGGACACCTTTCTGCTCCATGAGTAAGTCTAGCTTGTTGCCACCTCAAGGCATCTGCTCTGCTGTTTCTCTTCCAAGGACACTTCCATCACTTGTCATCAAGGGTCTAGCCTGAGGTCTCCTCTGATGACACCCTCCGTTGAAAAAGCCCTTCTTGCCTTAACAAACGTTGGCCATGTTCCCCCACTTTAATTCCTTCCTGGCATTTATCAGTAGCTAAAACGATCTTGTTCGTTTATTTATTTTTTTTGCCTCCCCTCTACATCCCCCAAATTATCAGCTCCATGGGAGCTAGTTGTCTAATTGTTTCTTGCTGCTCTGGCACTATAATGATTCCTGGGGTTAGTAGTGCTCAAAACTTGTCTGTTTTAATGGCTGAGTGAATGACTGACTGAACGAGTGAATGAATGAATGAATGAATGAATGAACGGTGCAGCAGCTGGTACAGAATCAGTGCTCAATAAACGTTGTTTATTTAATATTATCCTCATCGTGACGATCACCATGAGAAAGCTTGTTGTTAGGAACAGAGCCCTGCATACGTGTGGCATCCTCATGAGTCCATTAGCTCCCCTCTAGGGGGATAACCAGCTGGGATGGCTTTGGGGCTCAGCACCCACCCCAAGAGTCAAACTGGAAGACACAGGGGCCCGTGATGGGTGCAGGAAGTCTGGACTGGCAGAGACCCAGTCTGGTGGCCAGATGGGAGGGCAGAAACTTCCTTGGGGGAGATATTTGTGTTATTACAAGTGCTAAACTCAGAGAGGCAACAAATGCCCACTCTCAGTGCACAGACACACACACACACCACCTCAGTCCCAACAGGGCCCTGCCAGGAAGATCCAGCAAATGAGGAACCTCTGGAGAATGGATTTGCAGGCGCCTCCCTGCGCACTGTCTGGAGCGGCCCTCGCATCATTAATACCCCCTGCAGCTGAGCACATGCTTTTTATTGGGATGAGTATAAATAAACAGCAACAGGAGCTTTGAAAGAAATGACCCCCAAAGGAAACCTGATCCTCAGGCAATTAGAACGCTTCTGTTCGGCTAATTGCCGGCTGAAACAGTGATCTGGGTGCCAGTTCTCAAAAGGCGCCAGCGCTGGCCACCCCAGGCTGATGGCAGTCTCCCATACGGCCTGGCGCTGGGAGATGGCGCTCCAGCAGGTGTCCCCGAGGGTGTGGAGAGGAAATTTTACCCCTCCAGGGACAGTTAGCAAAGCCTGGAGACATTTTTTGTTATTCCAACTGGCTTTTAGTGGGTAGAGGCCCAGGATGCCACTAAACATTCTGCAATGCACAGAACGGCCTCCACACCAGAGAACTGTCAGCTCAGAAGGTCGAGAGCGCTGAGGCTAAGAAACTCTCGTCCGGGACGGGGAGAAACCCACAAGGGCAGACGTTTCTAATGAGTTCCAAACACCCACTGCAGGCCAAACACTTTGTCAAACACAGATCGCAGTCACTGAATCCTCAAAACATTATTGTGAGGTTTAATCGCCATCCTCATTTTACAGTTAGGGAAACTGAAACTTAAAGTGGTTTTTAAAAGGGGGCAGCTTGCCCAAGATCACCATGCCGGTCAACACAGAGCCGGATCTCAAAGCTGAACGGAGGCCACAAAGCCTGAGCTTTCCCCTCCAAGCTGGACCACCACTCACCGTTATAAAGCCCCACCCTATGCTGGTCACTCTGACATAAGCATCTTCTGGACCCTATGGGAAATGGGAAATGGTGGGAAAAGTGGGGCCTTTGGCTTCCTGTGGACCTGAATTCAATGCCCTGCTCTGCCATTTTTACCTGCCACACAACAGGTTATGGGCATGCTAGTGAAACTCTCTAGGCCTCAGCTGCCTCATCTGTAAAATGGGCTGATAATGTGATCCATCAGAGGGTTTTCATGATATTTCACTTTGAACAGTGCCCAGAGCATTGAGGACCTCAACAAACAGTAGCTCTAAGTGTGATTGTTACTAATGAGTTTGAAACTCAGAGCCACAGAGGTGCTGACTTTCATTAGGGAAGTGGGGCCATGTGGGGCGAGTAGGAGGAACTGAAGGTGGAGGGTGAGAAGGGGAGGGGGTTTGGAGGGTGGTGGGGAGTTGTTCCTACAGCTGCCAGAACTCTTGCCTCTAATTCCCCACTGCGCTCCTTCCTCTGGGGAAAGCCTTGTATTTTGTTTACTGGTGAAAGTAACAAAAAGTAATGATTCTCTGTCTCACCAAATACCCAAATCTATAAAGTTCCAAACAGGACAAACCCGGTCTAGAGAAGCAGGCTGATGTGAAGATGGGGGAACTTCCCTGCAGCTTGCTAGGCCACCTGGCTTCGAACCTCACCCTGGCTTCGAACCTCTCCCACCCTGGCCTTCTCTCCAATGGAAGGGAAGAGAACTAACACTTCACGACCTGTTCTGTACAAGTGCTTTTGACACAGCTCTTCCAATTTTCCCAGAAGCGCCTATGAAGTCCTGGCATTTCCATTTCACTGTTGGGGAAATTGAGGCCCAGGGAGGTTTATTAATTTTCCCAAATTGCACAGCTGGGAAATGGAGATCTGAGCCCTGACTCCAATGAAGGTGTCTTTAAACACTTCACCTCAAGCCCAGGGCGCTTATGCAAGATGGTGGTGGCAAGACTGATGGAGTCCACTAGGAGCTTCTCTCTAGCTCCTATCCCACTGGTATATGTTGGCCACAGTGAGCATATTCCCCAAGCCCCAGACCAGCCCCCTGGTCTGAAGAGATTAGTGTACTCAAAGGACACAGGGGACTGAGAATCAAGACCCTCTAGAACAGCACCAAGAGAACTTTTTTGCAACGATGCAAATGTTCTATATCTATGTATCCGATATGGTCACCACCAGCCACAGGTGATGGTACATGTGACATGTGGCTAGCGTAACTCAATTTTCCATTTTATTTTATTTTAAATAATGGAATGTTAAAGTTTAAATAGTCACAAATGGTCAGTGGCTTCCATACTGGACAGTGCAGAGAAAATGTAGGACTCTCAGTCTCTGAGCTTTGTGCCAACCATGTGCTTCTGAGAGCTCCCTTCCACAGGAGTTTCAGGTTTAAGATCCCTTAGCCCTCAACTGCTCTGGGCACCTGGATGAGAAAGCCTCTTGGATGAGCTGACCTCATAAAGGATTGTCTCATTCATGTTTCCAGTCTACAGACACGTGCTGAGACCCTACTGCTTGTCAAGCCCAAACTGGGTATGGGTACCATCCCAACCCAGAAGGAGCTCTAGGGCTACTAGGAATAGTTAAAGAATAACAATACTCATGACATAATGATAATAATGATGATGGGGGTAGTGATGATGACGATGGTGATGATGGTGATGATGACGATGGTGATGATGGTGATGACAAAGGCAATATATGTGCGGCAAGAATACGGACTTGGAGTCACTCTCTGGATTCAAATGCACATTCCACCATTTACTAGCTACGAGACCATGGGCAAGTCATTTGGCCTCTTTAACCCTCAGATCTCTTTTGAAAAATAAGGTGAATAAAAGCATGTCTCCCTAAGGTGGTTGAGAGCATTAAATGAGATATATAATGTGCATAGCATAGCCTGACACATAGGGAGGACCAATTAAATGTTAGCTATTATTATTATTATACAGTACCACTGATTCAGGGCACACTATTTCCCAAATTGTTTTACACAATCTCAGTTAGTCTTCACACTGACTCTACTCTCCTTCCCATTTGACAGGTAAGAAAACTGAGGCTCAGATAAATTTAAAGGATTTGCCCAGGTTCTTAGAGCAAGTGGCAGTGCTGTGATCTGAGCCCCGGTCTACATGTCTTCAAAACTTAAGTTGCTTAATTGCCCAGGATGCTACAAATCAGAAACGTTAGGGGCTCTCAACATGGCACTTGCAGAAAGAGAGAAAGAGCTGTATGACACGGATAAGTCCCTTCACTTCTCAGATCCTCAGGTGCCTTGGCCGTGAAACACTGTACAGATGTTACAGAATCACATGGGTGAGTAAATAAGACAGCCGGTGTAAAAAGCGTTTCATGGGGCTTCCCTGGTGGCACAGCGGTTGAGAGTCCGCCTGCCGAAGCAGGCGACACGGGTTCGTGCCGGTCCGCAAAGGTCCCACATGCTGCGGAGCGGCTGGGCCCGTGAGCCGTGGCGGCTGAGCCTGCGCGTCCGGAGCCTGTGCTCCGCAACGGGAGAGGCCACTGTGTAACAGTGAGAGGCCCGCGTACCGCAAAAAAAAAAAAAAAAGCGTTTCATGGAGCTTTCGCACATGGAACACTCATTAACAGCTCACTTTATCAACTAGCATTAAATCACTGAGCGTAAGCCTGGCACACAGGCTATGAATGCTGCCCCCTGACCTTTTCTCCATGCCCCCAGCCCTTTTCACGACACAGCACTAATCTCCAAACTGTTTTATCTCAGTGGGACAAAGGCAAGTGTTATTTCCCCACATGGCTTTTGACTGCCTGGCAAGGCACAGTGCGGAGGGAAGCAGTTCCAGGAAGCAGTTCTCTGCAGGGCCACGCCACTGCCGCAGACCCTCCCCGGGGCTGGGGGTGACCCGTCGCCCCTGATTGTCACCCTGGGGAATCGAAGTGCAGAGGCTCTGTGAGAAACCCTGAAATTACTAACAATCAGCTGGGGTCAGAACCGCCGGGGTAAGGGAGAAGGTATTTATAAACCGGGCGTCAGTGACTGCGCCCTCGGGAACCCGAGAGGGGAGCAGGCTCCCCACCCCGCAGGGAAACCAAAGAGGAAAAACACCAACACGCTCCGAGCTTGGGCCCCAGTCAAAATCCACAGAGGGTGCATCCAAGTCCCCTTCTAAATTTAGAACATTCAGCCAAACCAGTTCTCCGGCTCACCCAGCATCTCTCCCCTTGGCTGGACCGGGACGTTCTTCCAAGAGCCAACCACACAGATGGGAGCCCAGATCCCAACCCACTTTGTCTCCGTTTTTGTTCCCATCGCACCGACAGCCAGGACCCCTGGGGCCTTTCTCACACCTGAGACAGCCAGTTCAGATGTTCTTGCTGGCTGCTGACGCCAACCAGCTGCAGATCCTCAGACAAGCATCTCAAGCTTCCTACGTCTCAGATGTTCATCTATAGCATGAGTGAACCTAACCCAGTGGCATATGGTGGGCACCCAACCCTTGTGGCTGGACCGAGATGGAAACTGGAACCTGAAAGTCCCTGTTCTGAGTCTCTCTTTCCTTCTCTTTGACGAAGTTCAATACATTTACTTAAATATTACCTGTGTGTTCCAGGCTCTATTTTTAGGACAGGGATAAAAACAGGGGTCATGGTAATTGTAATCAAAATGTATTTCTCTATCCTTGACCCTCATCTACCATTGAGTGGCATCTAGCCCATCTTTAAAGGCCTCCTGTTATTCTAGTACCACTACCTCCACTGATAACTGCAATAATAATAATAATAACAGCAATAACCATAGCAACTAGCAGCTACTGAGGACTTACTGTGTACAGACATTGGGTAATTTTATAATTTAATTCAATTATTTATAGCACATATATCTATCTATCTCAGAAACAAGGTTCATTTGACCCAACAATTTAAATTATACAACAGCAATACCGGGGACTTCCCCAGCGGTCCAGTGGTTTGGACTCCATGCTTTCACTGCCAAGGGCCCGGGTTCGATCCCTGGTGGGGGAACTAAGATCCCACAGCCACGAGACGTGGCGAAAAAAAAAAAAAAATTAAAAACCAGCAATATCAACAACAATGCTCTTCTTATTCTCTCATGTAATCCTCACATTGGCTCTATGACACGCGACCTCACCTCCCTGATTGAGTCCACAGGGGCGTCGTACATAAACTCAAGAACACGCCCCTCTTGGGTACCCCATGGAATCTGACTGCCATGTATCCCTCCTGGCCAGCTCGGGCTCCACCTCTCTATGGGAGGGTCACTGTTGTCCCCAAAGCGCCATCGCCCTGCACTATGCCCTCTAGCATGACGTCATGCTGTGCTCCAACAGCCACCCCAACTGGGAAAGTACCTGTCCCCATTTGTGCTACATCCTGTTTCCCTGGTTACGAAACCCCGCAGCCGTGGGCGCTCAATGCCTCACCATGTTTTGATGGGTAGCAGGCCTCTGATTTTGTGCTCAGGATTTATGGTAGCTGCCTTGCCCTCGGGAGTTCAGCAGGGAAGTGCGTCCCTCACACAGCCCTGTTCTTGGTCTGGAGTCCATCTTCCCTCAGAATGTTTCTTTCCAGAGGCCTTGGGCAAATAACCCCATGAGGCCACTCCACCATCCTCTAGACTGGCCCGGATATCACCGCCTCCCAGGTGAACAAAAGAGCTTGTGCTGCCTAGCTGGGACTTCCACTCAGAAGATGGAGCTGCTGAACGGCCATGTCTTTGGGTTATCTTCTTAGTCCCGGGCTGGTTTCACAATGACTCATCCGTGGTCTCCCTCTGCTGTTGTAAGAAGCCCTATGCATTGCTGAGACAACTAGTTAGCAGTACTAGTACTTCTCTGCTCGTGGTAAGTGCTCTGTGATGCAGGCTAAATCCCCTTCCTGTGTCCATGCACTCATCTCATCAGGAAGGTAAAGGGTTCTTGTGAGGTCAAACTCACGACTTCACCCCTTCAATTCCACATCCCCACCCCATGGGCTAGCTGTAAGGAAGATGAGGTTCTGAGCTGTCGACCAGAAATTCCAAAGCAAGATGTGCTTGAACTCTGCACGTGTTTGGAATGAAGAAGCATCCCCCGATGTGCAATGACCATTGTCAACTGTAAGAACAGCCTGGCCCACACGGCACTGCCAAGATGGCAGCTGGCTTATGAAATGTTCTTGAAAGAAACAGCCCCGGCCACTTGGCTCCCGGCTGCTACTTGCTACTCACCATGAAACTGCACGTGTTTGAAAAGTTGATGACATCTGGAGTTTCGGTCTTAATCAGGCTGCTTTTGGCACTACCTTTCCTGGCATGGAGCTCATTCTGGGTGTTTTTCAAACTTGTATTTAGAGAATTCCATAGAAAAACCCCTACGCTGAATCTTGCTAAAGCCACAGCTTGAAATTCCTTGACTTGCACATTTGTCTCATGGTTTGATGTGTATCAACACGGGGAAAGTTAGACCAGAGACCGTAAAGGTACAGCACCAAGCTATAACTAGATAGATTTCCCTCCATCTCCAGCCTCAGGCCCAGCTCTGCCATGTCCCAGGTGTGAAGCTGGCAAATCACTTCTCTGGGTTTCTCTAACTTTGTCTAAAAAATTGGGGGAAATGACATATGTAAAGCACTCAGAAATTACATATTTTTAAAACAGAAGAACACTTTTAAAAAGCATAACTATCATGTCATTATCCCACCAAAAAATTTACCAATAACTCCTCAGTATTATTCTCACACACACACACACACACACACACATTTTTTTGGTTCAAATCAGGATCTGACATAATCTTCACATGGCATTTGGTATGTATGTCTCTCCTAAATTCCCTCTTTCCATTGATATTTTCTCCTTTTAAATTCATCTGGTAAAGGAACCAAATGCTGAAACACTTTGTTCTGTACTTTTCCACATTCTGGATTTGATTAATTGCATTGATGGAGTTTTAACATATTTCTCTCCCATATATTACCTGGACATTGCAAGTTCTATTTGGAGGCAGGTGGTATTGTGTTTTGCCATGAGGAGGAAAATAATGTCCAGTTGTCTCACTTTTGGTGAAATTAACAGGAATGGTGATCATTACCAAAATTTAATAACTCATGAGGGGTTGCGACTCCATCTTTTTTTTTTTTAATTTTATCTTTGGCTGCATTGGGTCTTTGTCACTGCACACAGGCTTTCTCTAGTTGCGGGGAGCGGGGGCTACTCTTTGTTGCAGTGCACAGGCTTCTCATTGCAGTGGCTTCTCTTGTTGCACAGCATGGGCCCTAGAACACGTGGGCTTCAATAGTTGTGGCACGCAGGCTCAGTAGTTGTGGCTCGTGGGCTCTAGAGCGCAGGCTCAGTAGTTGTGGCACATGGGCTTAGTGGCTCCGTGGCATGTGGGATCTTCCTGGACCAGGGCTCGAACCCATGTCCCCTGCATTGGCAGGTGGATTCTTAACCACTGTTCCACCAGGGAAGTCCCTCAGTCACTTTTAAGAGCACAAAAGGGGCCTAAGACCAAGAAGAATGAGGACCATCAGCACAGAGTAAAGGTCACAGAGCTTAAAACAAGACCACCCCACATTACAAACCCACCAGCTGCCATTTACTAGCTCGGACTAGTTATGGACTTGGAAAAGTTACTTAACCTCTTTGAGACTCAATTTCATTATCTGTAAAAAGAAGATCATAATATTATCCAACCAACTGGCTTGCTGTAAGGATTAAACAATGGATATAAAAGGCAGTGTATGAGAGCTGGAGGAACCATACGCCCCTACTTCAGACTATACTACAAAGCTACAGTAATCAAAACAGTGTGGTACTGGCACAAAAACAGACACACGGATCAATGGAACAGGATAGAGAGCCCAGAAATAAACCCATGCACTTATGATCACTTAATCTATAACACAGGAGGCAAGAATATACAATGGAGAATAGACAGTCTCTTCAATAAGTGGTGCAGGGAAAACTAGACAGCTACATGTAAAAGAATGAAATCGGAACATTCTCTAATACCATATGCAAAAATAAACTCAAAATGGATTAAAAACCTAAATGTAAGACCACATACCATAAAGCTTCTGGAGAAAAACACAGGCAGAACACTCTTTGACATAAATCACAGTGATATTTTTTTGCATCTATCTCTTAAAGTAAATAAAAGCAAAAATAAACAAATGGGACCTAATTAAACTTAAAAGCCTTTGCACAGCAAAGGAAACCATCAACAAAACAAAAAGACAACCTCCTGAATGGGAGAAACTATTTGCAAAAGATGTGACTGATAAGAGATTAATATCCAACATACATATAAACAGCTCAACATCAAACAAACAACAAACAACAAAAAAAAAAAAGGGCAGAAGAACTAAATAGACATTTTTCCAAAGAGGAAGTGCAGATGGCTCTTGTTGGTGGTGGCATGGATGGATATTATTGAAGATGTGGGGAAGCCTAATCTCTCTCGGTTTCTTAATTGGGAACGCTAAAGGTAGAAAGTGGGATATCAGGATGGATTGATTAATGGGAGTACAACTATCCAAGTTGAGCTCCCTGGTAAAACATGAGTAGAAAACACCACAGGACCGCCTACCTACCTTCTACCCCCAAGTGAATCTATTCCTTCTCCTCCCCTCATTTGAGACAGAGAAGCTAACGAATGGCAGCCCTCTTCCCAAGGGGGAACACCCAACCCCAGGGGAGAGATGCATATTTTTGTCTCCAGGACTTAGTCTCTCATTGAAAAACAAGGTCCAGTAGATGTTGGGTTCTCACTGATCAGGGGAGCACCATCCTCGCCCATAGAGATATCTGAACAAGGGGTGGAAGGAGGTGGGAGCTGTCACCCCAGCACCTTGGAGACACTGATGGGATTTCCTATAGGACAAGCAAAAGTGGGTATATGGGGAGGGAGAGAGGGCTTACCCCTGCAGTAATGAAAATTTGAAAGTGCCTTCTGCGGCTAAAATTTCCCCAAAATGATAATACCAGATGCTGACAAGTATATGGAGCCACAGGAACTCTCGCTCACTACTGGTGGGAATGCAAAATGGTACAGCCGCTTTGGAAGACAGCTTGAGAGTTTCTTACAAAGCTAAACATAGTCTTTGCATACTATTCAGCAGTTGCACTCCTACGTTTACCCAAATAAGTTGAAAACTTATATTCAGACAAAAAACTGCACGTGAATATTTACAGCAGCTTTACTCATAACTGCCAAAACTTGGAAGCAACCAAGATGTCCTCCAATAGGTGAATGGATACACACACTATGGGACATCCAGACAGTAGAAATATAATCCAGCAATAAAAAGAAATCAGATGTCATGTCACAAAGAAAACATGGAGGAAACTTAACTGAAATAAGCCCATTTGAAAAAGCCACATACTGTATGAGTCCAATTATATGACAGTCAGGAAAAGGCCAAATGATTGCTGTGTAACAACATACCACAAACTTAGCAGCTTAGAACAACATGAATTTATCATCTCACAGTTTCCATGGGTCGGGAGTTGGGGCACAGTGTAGCTGAGTTCTTGGCTCAAGGTGTCCCTTGGGGCTTGGCTCTCATCTGAGGCTCGGGTCCCCTTCTAATCTCACTCAGGGTTTTGGAAGAATTCACTGCCTTGTGTTTGTAGACTGAGGTCCCTGTATTCTTGCTACAAGCCACGGACTGGTGGCCGATCTCAGCTCCTAGAAACCTGCCATTCCCTACCATGTGACTCTCTCCCTTTGGTCTCTCAAGTCTGAATCTCTGAATACTCCATCGCTGACCTCTAGTCTCATAATGGTTCAACTGATTAGGGCAGGCCCACCTGCACTCAAGAACAGGGGATTATGTGGGGGTTTGCAATCTTGAAGCCATCTCAGCCTTCTGCCTACCATAGCCCCAAATCATTAAGCAGCTTTCTTAAACTAGACGGACTTGGTCTCCATCTGCAAAAGACACCACGAAAGACCAAAGATAAGAAAATTATTTTATTTTTACACCCCCAGGATCAAAGCAGAAACACTTCTGTTTAGAAAAGAGAAAGGGCTGCAAAAAAAAATTGTTTTCTTTTTTAAAAAATAAAACAGCCATTTTCCCCTTCCTCCTGTAAGTCAGGAAATATCCACCAGGAAGAGTTAAGTTTCTTTCACTCAAATTTAATTGAGTACCCAATGTTTGTAGGCACTATAGAAAGTAAAGGTAAATTTTCCTGCCCTCAAGGAGCAAACTGAACCGAGAATCCCATTCACTCATGTGTTCATTATTTCATTTCTTTCTTTTCATTCAGGAAACATCATGTGGGCTCTCCCTCTGTGCAAGGCACAAAGCGCTGGAGATTTAAAACTGGTTTTTGCCTGCAAGCAAACTCACAGGGTAAAAGCAACATCTTGAGTTGCAATATCATTTAATATTATTTTCAACTGCTTTAACGACAGTATCAGTTCTGACAGTTTGAATACAGTATACAGAAATCAGATTGTGGGTAGCATGGTGCAGTTGAAAGAAAAGAAGCCTTGGAATCTAAACCCAAATGATCAAGTTGACATCACCAGTGACGGAACAAATGGGCATGATGGGATGCACTCTGAAAGATATAACATCGCTTCTGTAATCGCCCTGCCAAAAATGCAGAGCCTGAATTTAATAATGGGGAAGGATGAGACAAACCCAAATAGAGGGGCATCCTACAAAATATAACTAGCCTGTTATATTCTCTTCCAGCTGTCAAGGTCTACAGAAGCTTAGTTCCAGATTAAAGGAGAGTAAATAGATGGGATGCGTGATCTTGGATTGGATTCTGGACCAGAAAAAGGACACTCATGGGACAACAGGTAAAGTCTAAATAATGAGATCATAATATCGTTATCAATGTTAATTTCCTGATTTTTATAATTGTGCCAGGTTTATGCAAGATGTTATCATTTGGGGGATCTGGGTGAAGGGTATGTGCAATTTGGGGGGTACAATTTTTGCAACATTTTACAAGTCAAATTATTTCAGAATGAAAAGACAAACAAAAGACACATTGGAATTTCTACTCACTGCTTACTACTGTGTGTCCTTGAGCAAGTCACTTCACCTCTCTGAGCCCCAGTTTTCTCTCCCATTAGATCAAGGCATGCAAAGAGACTGGGCATAAAAATACTTAATAAGGAACTAATCTGAAATGAGTGTACATTATTCAGCTGTATGTCTGCCTACGTTATTTCTCAATTCTTAAAACACACAAACAAAACCTGGAAGAGGTATCTGAAGCCAAGAGGAGCCGAATCATCACATTACGTCACACCATGGTGGCGGAAGAATTTGAACCCAGCTCTATTGGATTCCACACGTCAGGCTCTTCCTACTCCCCCAGGGCTGTTGCTATGATAATAATACTACAAGCAAGGCAAGACACCAGGAGGAGAAGAAGGGGGAGAAAAAGACCCCGCAATCAAACAGGAAATGTGGCCCAGAGGAGATAGAATCTTCAAGACACAACCACAAGACTTCTAAAAAAAACTGTCAACCACAGCTCTGTTCTGCCAGAAATTGGCCCACGACATCTGAATTTTCTCCTCTTCGTCAGTAACTGCTTGTCACCATCCAAATGTCTGTGAGAGCAGCCCGTAAGCCCCTCTTTGGAAGTGAAAGTGCAAGCAAGTGTGGCTGCACAGGTGGCATCTTGGGACACTGAGTGTGGCATGAAGCTAGAACCCATCGGGTCCCCTGTCACCTCGAGACAGCTCATTGGCCATCTGTCCTGGCAAAGCCCAGGGCTCTGTGCTTGACCACAGCTGGAAAATCACAAGGACAAGCTTTCCCCACCCTCGCCCACTGGGCACATCCCCGAGTGCTCTATTAGCGTGTGTGAGTGTGTTCCGTACACGATGGCTACACCTGCGGACCCCAACCGTCCTACAGCCACAAATCATTTTGAAGGCCCCTAATCCAGGAGGTTATTAAGTTACTTCCCACAAGTCACCATCTGGCTGGGGGGTTTCCCGTGTGGGTGGGGTCTCCTGGCACTTCTCGAATTTCCACAGCTTGGATGTCAGTCCCTGAGGACAGACTTGCAGAGACTCTCCCCGCCTCCCAGTTCATGTCCTCCCCTCCTCCCCTGCACTCCAGCCACGTTTCCACTGCTTTAAAGGGAAAGGGGAGGAGGTGGGTATCGGGCAATCAGCATGTATAGGACACCTACTACACGCCAGACCCCGCTACGGGAACTTTCTGCATTTGGTTCACATGAGCGTCGTAATAACCGGTAATAGGAGTGATTGTGCCCATTCTACAGACTAGGAAATCAAGAGTGTGCCATTCATTAAAGTCAAATCAGAGATTTGAATGCAAGGTTGTCTGACCTTATAAAAATCATATATGTCATGCTCTTTCCACTAACACCCTTGCCTTTGATCTCTCCAGTTGCTTCTTGGCAAAATCTCCCCAAATTTCTTACAAACTGACCGTCCTGGAGGAGGAATTCTCATTGATCTATGCAGACACTGGTGCTTACTGCCTGCCCGGTGCCCTGGACAGTCTATCAAGTGCACAGGTCTCCCCTCCCACCCTCCGTCCTGAACCCCCATGGTGGCTCTCGCCCCTGCTGTCCATTCTGGCGCTGGGTGCTGGTGCTCAGCCAGCCACTCCAGATTGGTGCCCTGATCAGGCTCGTTGGCTCCTGGACGCTGACTTCTCGACTTGGCTCAGTGCCCAAAGGGCTCTCGCCCTCATCCCAGCTTAGGAAGGCTCCTGGCCCATCCCTGGTCCAACGCCACCGCATCTGCATTTCCAGGAAGGGGTTTGGAGGATGGAGAAGTACAGACCTCACTGGAAACCTCAGAAGCCAAGAGTTTCTGATGCGGCTGCATTAGGGAATCCCTAAGGAAAAGGGCACCAGGCCTCACACACGCTCGCATTTAATCCTCATGACCATCTTGAGAGAGGCAGTGTGAGCTCCACACGCAGGAGGACACAGAGGCCAGAGAGGAAAAGGGTGTGCCAGGGTGTCAGAGCCCGGGGACTTCTCTGGGGAAAAGGCTCCATTTGGCTATCAGCAGAGACAGGGTCTCGGCTGGGAGAGCAGAGGGACATTACCTGCACTGAGTCCCTGACTTTCGCCCCTGGCCTTCACCAGCATAAGTACTGATACAGCTACTCTTGATTCCATAACAATGCCGTGCCAACAACGGTCCTAAAGATGTGTGTGTGTGTGTGTGTGTGTGTGTGTGTGTTTGTATATGTATGTAGGTAGGGAGGTATCCATCTACGTACCTAATCTCATATTTTATATAAATCATATATATGTATCTAATCTCATGCATATATGTAAAGGTCATTTCATCACTAAAGAGTGACTATGCACATAGTGAAGACATGGAAACAACCTAAATGTCCATCGACAGAGGAATGGATAAAGAAGATGTGGTACATATATACAATGGAACATTACTCAGCCATAAAAACGAATGAAATAATGCCATTTGCAGCAACATGGATGTAACGAGAGATTATCAAACTAAGTGAAGTAAGTCAGACAGAGAAAGACAAATACCATATGATATCACTTATATGGGGAATCTAAAATATGACACAAATGAACGTATCTATGAAACAGAAACAGAATCATGGACATAGAGAAGAGACTGGTAGTTGCCAAGGGGGAAGGGGTTGGGGGAGGGATAGAGTGGGAAAGCTGGGTGAGCAGATGTAAGCTTTTATTCAATATATAGAATGGATAAACAACAAGGTCCTACTGTATAGCACAGAGAACTATATTCAATATTCTAGGATAAACCATATGGAAAAGAATATTAAATAAAAAGAATGTATATACGTGTATAACGGAATCATTTTGCTGTACAGCAGAAATTAACACAACATTGTAAATCAACTATACTTCAATTTAAAAAAAAGAGTGACGAGTGCCAACAGCTGTTCTAAACATTTTGTATATAGATAAAATCTCATTTACATATGTACATAATCTCATTTATATATCTTTCCTATATGTGTATAAATCTTATTTATATAAAACCTCACATACATATACACATATGTAAATAACATTAAACCATTAAATAGTAACTACCTGTCAACTGTTCCAAAAATTACATATAATGATACTTATATATAATCTCATTTGTGTAAATCTTGCATATATAAAATCTTACATATATATGAAAATCTCATTTAATCATTAAAAAGGCTGTATGCCAACTCTTCTAAATATTATATATAATCTAATTTTATATATTACTGCCTTTTACATATTTAAGTAAATCTCATATATATAAAATCTCATATATACGTCAGTCACGTGCATGTGTGTGTGTGTGTGCATGCATGCACACACATGTAAATCTCATTTAATCATTTAAAAACTCCTTAGGAGGCAGGCACAGTTGTAATCCCCAAAGGCTGAGCACGCTCAGACACCCCGTGCATGTGATACCAGGACTCAGCTGAGCTCCTGGCACCTCCACTCAGACCTGCTCCCCCAAGCCCTGGAGCGGTCCCTGCCTCAATTTGGGGGCAATTCCACCTTTTTAGCTGCTCAGGCCCCAAATCCCAGGATCACCCTTGACTCAGTTCTCTCTCTCTTAGTCTGCCTTCAAAATACACTCAGGACTTCACTCCTTCTCATTACCTCAACTGCCCCATCCCTGAGCCAAGCCTTCGTCAAAGGCAGATGGTCAATTACAAGAGTCTCCTGTGGGTCCCCCTTGCCCTCAGCCCCCTTTTGCCCATAGTCACAGAGCGAAATCTTAAAGCGCAAGTCAGTCCCAGCCACGCCTTCCCACACCCTCCCACCTCCCTTTCATCTGAAGTCAAAGGAGAATGAGGCTTTAGCGATTTATATGTACCCCCTAAAACTTAGGGGACACAGATTGGCATCTGACTCATGCCGGAGAATTTCAGCGAATAAGAGGCCAACTAGTTGACTAGTTATAGTACACCAGTGAGGCAGTAGCTCCTGTCTGGAAGCTAGCTTGCACGCCCTGATCTGTGTGGACAGAGGTTGCGTGAATGCTCCCCTGAGCCACATGGTGTCCAGGAGTGGCAAAGGGCTGGCATGGGGATCATCTTACCCTAAAGGGACAAACAGACCTCAATTGACAAAGCTGGCAGTGGACCACTGGACTCCTAGGGACTGAAAAGGGAGTGGTGGGCTGATGATATAGAGTTTACTTGGCAGTTAGAAGAGACTGGCCACCATCAACTGAAGAGGTCACCGAGAAACCCATACGAGTTCCCTGAGAGTCTATGAGGCCCAGAGGAGGAAAGCACCCATGTGACAACAGCACCATTTGGTCCTTATAAAATCTTTCCAGTTCTCCCTAATCCAACCAGAAAAAGAAGTGAGAGTCAGGAATGAGTGAAGTCTTGAATGAAGCTGGAAGCATTGATGCTTAAATGGAACATGGCCATCTTCGACTACAGAATTGATACTGTGTTTGCGACTTTATATTATTTATTGGAAAGGTCCTACAGCCTACCTGTGCTGTCATCTAGGGTGCGGTCAGGACTATTCCGTTAAGTCGACTTAAAGGGACAGTGAGAGACAAAATAAAGTTGCTTCTGGGATTATACTCCATTACTGCTTATTCAATATATTGGTGAGTCATTTAATTGTTGATGTGTCTAACCAGATGGGAGCCTCAGCCCACTTCCTCTCACGATTGGGCAAGGGCTTCTTTCAGTATCATATCACATCAGTGTTAGCCTGTGACAGACAGTTAAAGGAAGAAGGGTTTGCCTTATAGATGTTACACACTCTGAAACATCTGAAGGGCCTCGTCCAGTCTCCTAGAAGGACCAGAAGCAGTCAGGAGCAAAGGACTTCCCAGGTTTGACCTTGACTACTTGGGATGGAGTCAGGACCTCAGAGAAAGGGTAAACAGGCACACAAGATGACACCAAGAACAAGAGAAAGGGAAAGGAAAGGGGACCAGCACAGGGAAGATCCTGGGCTCCAGCCGAGGCTGGCGGGCCCACACCGACAGAAAGGGGACCCGAAAGAAGATTAACAATTAACGCTACACAGTCTTCTAGACTTTGCAGGTGTTCACGATTGTGTAAAGTGTTCTCTCTGGCACTGCGCCGTGATCACTCTGAGAATCACAGCAGGATTACGTGCCTTTCTCACATTCTTGGACCCCAAGCTTCTGTAAAACGGGGACTGTCTGAGTCATCTGTGCCTTTCAGCACCTGTGCAGCCCGAGAGAGAGCAGGGGACTCAATACTGCTGCTGGATGGACGGACAGGTAGATGTGACCTTGTGCAAATCCCTTTCCCAGAATTCCCTCCTGCCACGAGCCCCCGAAAGTCTCCTTCTTCCTATTTCCTGCAGCCTCCACGTCGTCTCCGGAGCCAGGCATCCTCAGCAGTGTGTCTTTCCTAAGAGCCACCTTGTGATGACCGAGGCAACGAGAAAGGATTCTGCATAATTCCTCAGTGACAAATACGGTCGTCAGCCACGTGCGGCCACTGGGATTGTACAAAACCAAGCTCTGTGGAGGCCTATCTCGAGTGAGGAGCGGTCCCTATGCAAAGAAACATTCCAGGTATACCAGGGAAGGGGTGAATGAGCCTATCAGCCTTCTGAAAAACAGTACCAGTGCCCTCCCAATCAACCACCAGCCTGAATAACTCGAAGCCTCAAGGCCGATGTGGGTGAGGGCGTCTCTGCTCCCCAGGAAACCAGACACAACTCAGAAGCCTCAGATGTCGCAACCCCCTGGAGGCCCCAGAAACTTCTCTGTTCAGAAACCACAGAACCTGTTTGTGAACCTTATGTGCAGGCTAACAAAGAGAGAACACAAGCAAACGCAGACGGAGTTTCAACCTTTTTATTCAAAGCAGCTTCTCACAATGTATAAATACTGCATATTAGCACACATGAAAAATACAACTTCTAAGGCACCCAGAAATGTGTTCATACACGTTACAGGACCATTCACAAAGAGAGTGTACAATTTGCTCTAGACGGTCAGCATTTGATAAATCAGAAGGTTATTATCCCTCCGTACTGCACCCGGTCTCAGGGAATATTTACAGCATGGTGAGAAAGGGGCAGCTGTACCTGCTTTAGCAGTCTATGAATTACTCATACTTACAGATACTCAGAACTAGTTAAAGACTCTCCCATGATAACCTGGCGAAAGAAAATGAGTAGTCTAATTTGCAAAGGTCTCCTTGGATTTTGGTGTGTGTGCTATATCCATGATCGAATCTGAACACTCCCAGGGTAGGCTGGATACTTTTTTGGTAGCCTGCTTCAATTATCAGAGGTTTGGTAATAAGCCTTACCACTAGAATCCCACTTCTTCAGTATCAATCATTTCTCAACCGGTTAATGGATGAATGATTTCATCATGGATGAAGATGGGGCATCACCTAGTGTGAGAAGTGAAGAAAATTCTTCTCGGGCTAAACAGGAAGTGGAATGGGTTGATGGAGAACAAAAAGGAGGTGGAAATCTAGCACCTGCAGGATCTCAGTGCTCAGTGTAGACACATCTGAAGAACTCACGCTGGAGGTTTCTATTCAGATGGAGCAGTCCACACTGCTCAGATAACCTGAAGAATGCCAGCCCCCCGCTCCTTATGGTACCGGTATGGATAAAGGCTGGGACTACACAGCAGAAACACCAACCTGAGACAGTGCATTTCAATCCGAGAAGCTCATCTGTCAGAGCCTTCTCAAGGTGACGACAAATCCTTCTGTAGGGCCAGCCAGGGGGAGCATGAGGTTGGTGGATGGGAGCAGATTCTCTGTGCCATAAAGCATGTACGTCTCTGCCTAGATGTGCCCACAATCTATGAAACTCGTACTCTGCTGGAATAATGGAATTCTTTGGTCCTTGGTTTTATGAAAGGCAATATTTTCACAATCCTGTCAGCATGGACATCAGCAAATGACTTCAAGCTGGGACGAACGGCACAGGGACACATTAAATACTAGATGGAAAACTCCACACCCTCCAAACTTCCCAGAGTCGCCTTAAGGAGCACCAGCGTGAGGCCAGGTGTTGGGCCAATGAGGCGTGGTCAACCCACAGAGATGCCTGAGCTGAAGCTGAAAACTAGATGTCAGTTTATCTGATTGACGCACACACTGCAAATATTTGAAGCAAATCTCCATCCTAATGGGAGATAAGTTGACTTTATGAACACTTATTTGAGATGAACCAAATAACTTGACTTTAGCTATTCTATGGCCCTGGTCTCAAGATCATCTTTAAAGCCTTGGTAAGGAGAACCAGTAGGTAAGCAGGGCCAACTGAAAAGAATCATAATTTAAAAAAAAAGAAATTTAAGTTCCAAAGTTTAGTTGGTTTTTATCAGATCCCAGACACAGTGGACACACTGCCAGTGAGCTCCATGACTTACACGCCATTCAAACAGCCCCGGGTAGACTGGCTCAGCTGATGTGTACGTTGTGCATCTAGTTTGCCTGTGCCCTGCTAAACTCAGGTTCAGTATGGCTTAACGCACCTACTTCACTGATAAGACACTCAGGACATGTGGGAATGCGGATTATGTAACTGAAAGCGACTTCAGATTGTCTACACAGTAAGACTCACATGTAAACTTTGTTAACATCTCTCAAGGAGTGCTGACCACAGCCAGACTGGACATTTCCAGGTCACCTGCAAGGAGCCTGGAGTCAACCACCAAGATCAGGAGCAGAAAATGCCACTGGTTCAAAACAAATGATGGACCAGTAGCCCTCCCTGTGACCACATCTACACCATGTGACTAGCACGAAGGTGGCTCCAGAACACCTGTCCGTGGTCCCTTCGTGTGGCCAAAGACAATCACCAAGGTGTCTATCTGGGCCCTGCCGCCATCAACTCAACCAAACTCTCCAGATTAGCCATGGCGTACAGACTGCACAGAGTCCATCCACGTGGCTTACGCTACTTGGAAGAAACAACCCGTATTACCTTTTTTTTTTTTTTTTTTGCAACAAGCTTAAGGCTCTGTTCACAAACTCCATCAACTGGCACACAGTGAGAATTTATGGAGAGATCTTCAACTACATATGTAGTTGCAAAGGTTGGAAAATCTACTGATCCTAATGGTAAGGCTTATTCACATATTCAATACATTTTCAAATTATACTTCAAACTCACTTACTTTGAGAAAAGGAAAATTAACCGGCTCTCTTACAATTTAATAACACTAGATTCTAATGGAAAACAAGAAACAAAAAACCATTGGCACCAAACCAGAATGCTATTTTTTTGAAAGAACAAGTGATATTAATGGAAAAGATTGCCTAAAACGCATATCCTAACTTATCACAGAAATATAAAAGTTTATATTCTGAAAATATATATTGTATTAAAGTCTGTAAGCATTTCAACCAAAATTTGCAGAAATAACTAAGCAACACTTATCTACAACAAAAATATACATGCAAGACAACCCCCAAATGGTTTCCGTTAAATATCTACAAAGGCAAAGTGTAGATTTTTAAAGATTATACAAAACCATTTACAGAGAATAAAATAAAATACTTAAGAAATCTCATTTAGAGTCTTAAATACTGTGTATATTAGTGAGGATGTCTAAACTAATATATACAACAGATCTAAGTATCTGAATACAGAAACACAGAAGAGAAGCAATTCTGCATTTTAAATATTCACTTAGGAAGATCTGAAGATGTTTCTATCTGTTTCTCTTTGTTAAAAAAATTTCCACAGAAACTAGAGTGGAAAATTACATGAATGTGACTAAATTTCAAATTAAAAAAAGTTTACAAAATTTTTTAAACCAACAATTAATAATGGGAAATGCAATTCAGCATCCAATCAAGGCTATCTTTTAAATGTGGATATCTGGAGATACAGTTGCACTGATCGAAGTCTACTGTGATTATCATTTTTCCATCCTCATACTAAACTTCATATGGGAAAAACATATTTTCATGCTTCAGAGAGAACATTTCCTAGTTTACTTTATACCAAACAAGAATAACATTTAAAATCAATTCTCTACTACTTTCTCAGAGTTGTTATCCACTTTCATTCCAAGAGGGTCACTTTTGATGGTTTTCACCCACAGACATTATTTCAAAGCAGGAAGGGACATATGGGTATATCTACCTTAGGCTGAGGCTTCCAAATGGTGAGGAACTCTGATCATCTTAGCAAAGTTCTCCAAAAAGTCCTCCTGGAACAAGGCTGTTAACATAAATGTTCCACTGCAAGATGCTGGATGCTAATCGCCAGGGGTTGGAGGAGAGGAGAGTTCTAACGCATGGCTAACAGGATGGCAAGGAGTGGATTGTCCAGAAGGCTGCTTGACTAAAGAAGTACCCTCATCTTCCCACCACAGCTCTTCTTCCAACCCCAAAGGTAATTCTGGGATGGGGCTACCAAGACCAAGCATGATTCCTCCAAGAACCTGCCCAAGGCTCTGGGATGTGACCGCCTGGGTGGGGAGGGGGCAAAGCAGAGTAGAGAGAAGGGAGAAAGGATCCTATGGGTGGAGAGAAGGTCCTGGGGTAGAAGACAAAAAGTGGGCCTTGTCTCAAGAGAGCTGTGAGGTTAAACCCTGACACAACAACAGGTCTGGCAAATTCCAACCCAGGTCGATCAGCTGGAAGTTTCCTGGATCTCATCTATACATTATCAAAACAACTAACCAGAAAGTGAAAAATTCAGTGGTTTGGTCTACCCTGTAGCAAACAGATGTAACTGAGTTTCGCCCAATATGTGGAACATCCTTCTAGAACTGACTGTATGGAAATAACCGAAACACAGACTGTCTTGTAAAACACCTCCTGTTATACACGAAACCTACAGGTTAACACCAGGCATTCCATCTTAGTGATGGTTTCACATTCCTACCTCATCATCAGAGATCCTTGAGGTGTTTAGAAGTTTAGATTTGATGATCCAAAGCTATGTTTTAGTTCAAAGCTAAAACACTTCTGGTTTTTTCAGCAGGGAACAAAGATGGGCACTGAGCAAAAGGAATTTCCAAACATCCTCTTCCATTCCAACAAGAATCCTAACACTGCTTCTAGAGACGTTGAACGTGGCTGCCCCTAGAAGGTAAAAAGAAAACGAAGTGCTCTTTCTTTAGATGACTTAGTGATGGTTGAGAAGTTACCTGTCAAGGGTGAGGTCGTCTAGGGCCTTTGGTCTCAAAGGAAAAGACAAACCCAAATTGAGATGTGACAACAGGTATTTGGGCAAAAGCAGGTGTTTCCCTGTAGAAACTCCCCATCGTCTAGGTCTGCAGTTCCTACAGGAACCCCCATGGAGCAAGGGGAGGGTACACAGGACTTCAGCCCCATCTTCCTCTGGCTGGATTCAGCCAGGGTGGCTGCCCCCCAGCCGAAGCGAGAAGAAAGTGAGACATGTCCTCTTCCCTGAGCCTCGAGAAGTCATGGGGAAACTCAGAAGGAGAGAGGCTTTCAACAGAGGGAACCAAGACCATCTGGAGGACGGAGAATCCAGGTAAACTCAGGTTCACTGTTTAAAGGCCTATGTCTCTAGTTCTGCTATAGACAGTCCACCTGTGCTCCGAAACACAAAGCTCAGGGCCATGAGTCCTCTCCACCTGCCCAGTCTAGTGCATCCAGCTGCCTTCAGGGGAGGGAAGAGGACCAGAAAGGGAGAGAGAACTGTAACAATGACCCTCCCTCCCTTCAGATGGCCTCCCCTCCCCCAGCTGTGCCTAACTCTCACTGCTCAACTTTCTCTGCGGAAGGGTCGAGAGGAGCTGGTGACTAACAGAGGGTACTAGTAGGAGACGGGTGAGCAGAGGTCCTTGAGGACACCTGGCGGGGGGATTGCGATGGAAATGGAAAAATCCCGCCACTCTGGGAACCTAACTTTCTCTGATGCTTGACCCTCATGCAGAACATGGTCCTGTCACTTCCCTGCTTGAACTCTGATGTTTACGTTCTCCTCTCCAACCAAAACCAAAACCCCTCCTTCGCCACAGCTGACCCAGGGACTTTGGGCTGATGGTCTGAAGACAAATGCTGGAGCCCCCCTGTGGCCCACGCGCCCTGGGACAGGAGGCCTCATCCCTGGTTACTGCTCCATTACTGGACCATTCAGGCGGGAAGCCCCATTTATGTCCTTAAAAGGAGCAGAGTGAAGAGAAAACTCTTCCATGATTTCTCCTAAGAGCAAGTATTCAATTGTCATAGAACTGTTTCACATGCAGGAAATCTGGGGCAGAGCTATTCCTTTTATTCACAGAAATCCCGTTTTCATCTCTCTGAAATTTATTTCTACATGGTTCACTGCTAGAATGCACCAAATGGCATGAACCTTGTATGGGATTTGGTCCAGGGCAGTATGAAAATAATATCTGTGTGAACAACAGATATCATAATATATAAACAAAAATAAATAAATTAAATAAGTCGGGTGAAAAAAAAAACATTTTCCTAGTAGTTATGTGTTTGCAAAACTAGCTTTACATATAATACACATAAATTATCAGAATTTCCACTTACATTGTTTTAAAAATATATATTTAACAAAATGCTCCTAAATGTACAATATCTGGGTTTGTAAATCACTCAATTGGGTTTTAAGACCAAGCCCTAGAAGTCACGCAGATTTGCATCAGAGAGGAGACTGAGGCTGGATCTACACAATCGTTCTGCTCATGGGTCTAGAAATTCCCTAAGATTGGTCGTCCCCTGTCACTGGATCTGTACTTAACCAGACAGAGCCATGGCAGCCAAGTTTCCAAATCAGAGGCACTGTGTAGACACAGCCTGAGTCAGAGGATGGGGAAACGGGTCTTCCCCTTCCTGGACCAGGATGGTGCATTTCAGCAAGTGGGGAGAGGACAAGGGCACCTGGCAGAGGACTGGGAAGATACAGCCCTCGATAGCTCTCCAGCCAGTTGGGGTGGGGACACAGGGGAGGCCAAGTATGCTGCGTTTCCCATCGTTACACAAAACCAAACCAATGAGGAGCAACCAAAGGACACGAGGAAATGGACACGACCCTAGGTATAGCGAGACACCTTGACAGACTCCTTGGCCGGGAATACACTGTGCTCTGATTTCTGAAACACAGGACAGAGCTGGAAGTCACCTGCCCTTGAGCACTGGGCCCTCAGACTTCATAAATTTTGTCCTGCAGGTAGCTGAACAGGGAATCCAGGCCTTTGGAAGAACCCCAGAGCTGTTTGAGCATGAGGCATTCTTTCTCGTTCACATCTTCAAGCACTGACTTCAGGAAGCTCCGGACGAGGCATTTCGACTCCTCCAGCACCTGGAGGGAAACACACGAGCCTCATTAGCCTGGCGCCAGGGACTCTGCTCCAGAAGGATGTACTTAACCTCCTCATGTCCAAAGCCAGAGGAGGTTGCCTCCTCTGGTCCGGGGCAACGGCCAGGAATGGATTGCAGGCATGCTGAGACGTTGAGCCCTCAGACCTTGGGATGGCTGAGTGGGACCCGCATTAACCTCAACTGCAGGAGTGACACTGACATATACTCAGAGTCACTTTCTATGGATGTCATGACAAAGTTTGGGAAATACGGCTTTCACCTCCCCATGCTACCTAACTTAAGAATGGCTGGGATCACGGAGTAAGATAATGAAATGAACTAATGGTTGTCAAAGTATCCATGGGACCCACCCTGACAGCAATGCCCCTTGGTCAGGCTTAGTAGTTAAGAGTAGTAGTAATAAAAGTAGTAATAAAAGTAGCAATCATTGTAATAGTAAGAACAATTGCAGTAACTGTAGCAATGAGCAGTAACAGTGGTAACAATGGTAACGCTACAGTATTATAGCGAGAACAGTAATGTTAGTGGTAGTAATAATGGCAACAACACCATAGTATTATAGCAACAGTAACAGTCATGCCAGTGGTCGTAATAATACTACAGTATTATAGTAGTGATAATGGCTGATATTAGTAATATAGTAGCAGTCACGGTAATAAGAATCTAATCACGAGTAAGTACAATGGTAGCAAGCACAGTGATCAGAGTAACAACGCCACTACCAGCACTGTTAGCCCATCGGCTCTTCGATAGGCACTTCTGCATTCTTTTATTTCTTCCTCAAGTTAACTGCACAACTAGGTAGCCATCTCCGCATTACAGATGAAAGATGTGAGCTCAGGAAGTGAAGGCGCCTCGAGCCGCCTGTTGGGTGTGCCCTGCCAACGCCTGGCTGATTCTGCAGGCTCCACGCTGCCTCGGTCTGGCAGAGGCATAGCCGGAAGCCGGGCCTCCGAGCATCCTTCCGCTGGCCTCCACCACCCTCTGTGGACCTGGAGGCTCTGGTCCTCAGTCTCACAAAGCGCTTTCCAACAGAAAAAAGCAAGACAAGAGCTCCCTTGCTCAAGCAGGCTGGAAAGGGGCAGTGATCTCCCTCAGCTTGGGCTGGAGGCGAATGGGTGGTAAGAAAGGGCTGGCAGACCAAGGGTGCCTCTTTCCTTCCAAGAATTGCTCTCCTGGGGTCGTGGGGTAGATTCCCATCTCAGGTGAATCACCCCAAAGCTCCTGAATTCATACCTGTGGGTGGGAGAGGTTTCCTTGCAGTATTTCTTCAGAAGCCGGTTTCATCTGAGCACCTCCACTGCCCAGAGACCAAACTCCTCAGTGGAGCCTTGGGGCCTTTCTCCTCCCTGCCTTTTCAGTCTTATCATCCCTCAGCTAGCCCCTGCACCTGCTCACACCACCAGGAGCCGCTGCCTGGACTCCACGCAGGGTTTTGGACTTTTGTGGCCTCACTCACACCGTTTGCTCCGCTGAGAACTTCCACCCACCTCTCTGCGCAGCTGCCCCTATGTCACCAATCATCCCTGTTTGCCCAGGCTCACGGGGTTTCCTGGGACTCGAGATTTTTGGTGCTAAAACCAGGAGAGTCTCAGGCAAAGTGGGACGAGTTGGTCACCAGAATCATCAGGAAGATTAAAAGAGAATTCACATAAAGGGATAAGCAAAGTGCTTGGCCTAACAAGGCTGTACCAGCCCCACCCTGCTACTGTCACTGGGACCAACAGGCTTCCGGGGGGCAGAGCTGACACACAGTATGTGCCCAGTAAAGGCTGATGAGCCATATCAAGAGGGGAGTGGCAGCTGGGTGCAGCCTCGGGGTAGACAGGGAGAAGGAAAGGGGTGGTCACGGGTCAGCCCCACAATCCAGCCCAGCACCCGTGATGCTGAAGCACAGAAAGCGTCCGGGCCTGCTGCTCCCAAAGCACCTTCCCCGTTTCCCACTCGGCCCTTTCTCCACCTTCAACAGGATATTTCCATACAGCGCTCAGAGAGACTTTGATGAGATAAAATCGACACAATTAAAACCCGGTGTCTCCACGGAGGTGTTATTTATTTATCTGTTTTTCAAGGTGTCTTCAGAGTCGAACCGGTTACATGTGCCAAGCACTGGACAGGCAGGAGAAATGAGGTACCAGGACAGTGGAAACCACTTTTTCTCATCTCTCATCTGGCTTCACACCCTCTGTCCTTATTCGTCTTTGCTTCTCATTTCTTTGAAAACCATAGATGATTTGTATTTTCGTGCATGTTTAGGACTTTCTTTAAAGGCAACCCTTCTACCCCAGGGTATAAATCTCTTCTGTGAGGTTTTCACACTAGAGCTGATGGGGAATATCTAACAGTGCTGACCACCTCCCTCTGGATTTAAGCTCTCAGCACCGAGATGCGGCATCTGTTAAATCACGTACTCCCTGCATGACCTTTGGCAAGTCGGTCACTCCCTTCCGGCCTCGTTGCCTTCACCTGTAAAATGGGTCTACTGCAAGGACAGGGCACAGAGACTCAGGAACTCACCACCGCGCTGCAGGAGGCCATCTCCTTGACCCGCAGCATGACCTCCTGGCTGAACGTGGTTGGCCAGAAGACCTGTGACACCAGGCCTCTGCTGCATGCCTCCTGGGCGGTGAGCTTCCGCCCGCAGAAGAGCATCTCGTTGGCCTGAGAAAGCAAAGGCAGGAGAAGGCTGAGAGCTGGCACGCCTCCAAGCCTGCTCGCAAGCCCGCCTGCTGTGTGCAACTGTCCCGGCTCCCAGAGGCAGCATCCTTAACTGGGGGCCAAAGATGCTCTGGGGGCTGCTTGCACACGCCTGTGTCTACGTGCGTCTTTCTGCACAGAGGGCCCACAGCTTTCACTGAATTCCCCTAAGAAGCCATGTCCCTGCAGGGGCTCCGCCTGCAATACCCACTTCACCCCCGCCCCCGTCTGGTGGCAGGGCTGCAGGAGGAGACGTGTGTCGGGCTGGGAACAGTTCACAGCTGATACCCCTTCCTCAGTGACTGATTCAGGGATGAGCAGATGAGCCACCCGAGATATTAAAGCTGTGAGGTCTCCAAGCTGGAGAGGATGGGGAAGATACTTCCTCTCTCTCTGGTGGCTTAAGTCACTGAGCCCAGGGCCACCCACTGCTGTGGAGAGGGACGGCTGCCAAGACAGCAGGGATGGAGAACAAGAGCCCTGCCGGCACTGGGATTCCTGGGCGTGACACCCCCAAAGGAGGCTCTACTGCTGGACCTGCCAGTTACGGCAACCGTTAAATTCCTTTCTTCCCCTCTTTAAGCCAGTTAAAGTGTTTCCATCACCAGCAGCCAGAAAGGTCCCGACCATAATCCCATACCATAATCCCAACGCAGAGAGGCGCACCCCTCCCAGTGACCCGGGGCTGTGCATAGGCAGTGCCCAGGTACGAAGGGCAGAAACACCTCCTGCGTCCTGCCGTGTCCTCTGCGCCCCACCCCCCAGAGAACTTCCCCTGACTTTGAAGTGTGCAGCTGTTGTACACGGTCTGGGAAAAGCAACGTGGGAAAGGTCCCGGGCACAGACAGAGCCCAGCGCAGTCACCCACTGACACCAACAAATGACTCTCCCGCTGATAATTAGGGCAAGATGGTCATGGTCCCTCCCCCACCGCCTTCACACAGCAGACAACCCAATCCCTTCCCTGACTGCCGTCCACCTGCCTCCCCTGTCCCTCCCTTCCCGGCCCTGCAGGCTTAGCCGCTGTCAGATGGATGTTGAAATGTCAAGCTCTCCCAGCCTCTGGATCTGTGCACGTGCCTCCCCTTTTGTTCTGGTTGTCACTGGAGGGTCATGATGACCCAAGGGACAATCTTTCACGCCCGAGGAGCAAAATTTGTCAGGTCGCTAATAAGCCTATGGATGCATTCGGCTGGACGTTTGAAGACAAATACGTGTCACTGAACGTATTCAGAAACACCGTCTCAGGAAGGAGGAACGCGAGGAAGGAACCCAGTAGAAGGAGCCCACCAGGACGCAGTCGGGGAGAACACGTCTCAATCAGCAACATCCTTGGAGTTTCAGAAATGATTGAAATAAAAGAAAGCGATAAGGCTGTACAAGGTTAACATTTTTGTGACCACGAAGGAACCAGGCAGAGCACAGGGGCCGAGATCGAAAGGGAAAGTGCCTGCTTTCGGGGCTCCCTGGCTGCCCCACCTTCCTACCACTGCTGAGATGGAAGCCGTGGAAAGCAGCCCCAGCTCCAGAGTCCGAATGGCCTTGCAATCCACCTGTCGGGCCTGCTGCATAGACACCGGCTGGCAGCAACTCTGGGAAGGCAGAGGAAGCTGAGACGGCCCCCAGATTCCACAGGCCAGGAGTACCCCCGGGACTCGACCCACATGAAGGGCTGTATCCTAAACCCAGGACAGAGGAGGGGTGCTGTGGGACCCAAAACCCATGGGTCACAGGGAAGGACCCGCCACAGAGAGGAGGCTTACCAGTGCGACACCCAGGATCTGGGGGAAGGTATAGGAGGAACAGCCGGCGGGCGTGAGGCGGATGGTGGCGTAGGGGGTCTGAAACCAGGCTTTCTCGCTGGCCCACACGATGTCGCAGAGGGGCAGGATGGAGGCTCCCAGGCCTAGCGCGGGCCCATTGATCGCCACCACGATGGGCTTCTTAAACTGGATAAAGGCCTTCACAAAGTCCCTGGGGAAGAGAGAAGACCCTCTTTAGCAGGTGAGCAGGCCTGCCGAGACCCACGGACACCCTTGATTCTGTCGAGGTGGAAATAAGCTTCCCCAGGTGCTGGGAAGCACCCACAGATCATGAGGGAAGTGGGTGCTCAGAAGGGGTCTCATTCTCCCAGACACCGAGCCGCAGAGCTGCGGGCACAGGCGTGGCACACTTAGTGGGTGGTACCAGATTTTCAGAGGGAAACTCATGGGGTGATCACGGTTTGCCCAGAGGGCCCCAGGTCATGCCCGTTGTCCCAGCACTGCACCAGGCTACCCTGTCCTTCCACCTCCTAGATATTGACAAAGTGTAAATATCCTTAAGGAAGATAGCTTGAACGTTAAGGTTCTGAACAGAACCAAAAGGAGGGTGTTACAAGGAAGGGTACGTGAACTCAAGGAGAGAAGGAACATTCTAAGGGCACTGGCGAGGGTGGAATTGGTGGCTTTGAGAGGATGAACCTCTTATTATTCGAGGTGCTCCAAGTTTGGTCCAATGGTCACCCTGGGTGATGCTGGAGAGGGCATTCAAGCTTCAGACGGTAGGCACAGGTGGGGATTGATGACATTTAAGAATTCTTTCAGTCCTAGGATTGTCTGATTCTGAGTTACCTAAAGACATGCCAGACTCACCCGGGGTGGATCCAGAATGCTGACAAGGGTCTCTATATTTGGGTGGCTTTGACCAAAACTGGGGAAGGACGCTGGGCTCCCCTGGAGGTGTGAGGCATCTGGCACCATGCCCACGAATTAGGCGATATGCTATCTCCCTGCCCTTCTGCGTTGAGCAAGGTTACAGGGTGCATCTTTAATATTAAACAGAGACATCTACAATAAACCTCTACTTCCTTGCCTTAGAACACTTTTCACCTTTCCCTTAGTTGCTGTATTAAGGTCTATAAAATTTTAATATTCATGTGGACACAGAGGAAAGATCCAGGATGTCTAGCAAAGCTTGCATCCCTCATTATTCTCAGGTGGAAGATCAGAAATTAACAAGAACTCACAAGAATAAAATCCAAACTCCTGACCATGACCTTGGTCTGCCTCTGCTTACCTCTCCAGACTTATCTCCTGTCTCTCTCACCCCTGTTCACTGTGCAGGAGCTGCATGGGCCTTCTGAGAGTTCTTGGAAAACACCACTATCACAATTTGCAATTATCCTAATTATTTGCTTCCTTACTTGAATTCTCCTCCCCCTTTAGTTCCTTAAGGAAACTCACAGGTCTGCCTTGGGCACTGCTTGGTCTCCATGCATACTGGAATTAACACTCAGTAAACAATCTCCCAGAATGAGAGCAAAGACTGCAGATGTGTAGCGGTGATGCACGAGCTATTCACCAGACCTGGTTTCCCTTCCCTCTTCTTCCTGAGGCTGCAACTGGGACACGGTCCCCAGGCTCCCTTGCAGTTGGCTGTGGCCCAGTAACCAAGTGCTGGCCGATGGGATGTAAGTGGAAACCAAATACACACTTCCGGGTCTGATGCAAGGAAACCTCCACCACACAGCCCCCCAAGCCCTCTCATCTTGACAAGCATGGCAGTCTTGGAAGACCTTTGTTGAGCCGCAAGATGGAAGGAGTTTGAGTTCCTGAGTCACCACTTGGAGGATAGTCATGGGCTGATCAGCAACTTCTGTTCTAGGTTCACATATATGTGAAGTAAATTTCTATCACAGCTGAGCTGTTATATACATTTGGGGTTCATTTGTTACAGCAGCTAATACTTAACTAATACAAATGTCGAGCTGATTTATCCCTTCTCAGTTGATACTATTCTCCCCGAATTCTTATCAAAAGATGTGGGTATCACGGTGATATGCTGGGATCAGACTGAACTGTGAGAAGACTGCTTAACACTCCACTGGGGTAGGGGGTATCTTAGGACCTACATGTTGTCATGAAAGTACACGCCCAGGCTTGAGAGGTCAGATTTCCTACATCCGTGTGATTCTGTGAGTAGATTCTCTGTGAGGTATCTCAGTCACTGCTGCCTCACTGTGGCTGAGCCCAGAAGGATACTGCTACCCAGAGGGAGACCTGGCACCACGGCCTTCTGAGTCCTGGTTTTCCAGTGGCCCATTTCCTGGCTTGACTTTCTAACTTCATGGCTTCAGTCACTGGTTTTAACAAGTGCTTTTTACCAAATGCAATTTGGAGTCTGCAGGAGATGTGGGGCTTCCTTGTAGGGTCCTTGGAACCACAGGGTTTGGGTATTTTTAACAGATGTTCTACGCCTAAATCCCCTCATATGATTCTAGGATCTTGGATCTCAGAGTTGGGAAGGACTTTAAGAGGCATGGAGCCATATGACAAACCCACAGCCAATATCGTCCTCAATGGTGAAAAACTGAAAGCATTTCCACTAAGATCAGGAACAAGACAAGGCTGCCCACTCTCACCACTCTTATTCAACATAGTTTTGGAAGTTTTAGCCACAGCAATCAGAGAAGAAAAAGAAATAAAAGGAATCCAAATCGGAAAAGAAGTAAAGCTGTCACTGTTTGCAGATGACATGATACTATACATAGAGAATCCTAAAGATGCTACCAGAAAACTACTAGAGCTAAGCAATGAATTTGGTAAAGTAGCAGAATACAAAATTAATGCACAGAAATCTCTGGCATTCCTATACACTAATAATGAAAAATCTGCAAATGAAATCAAGAAAACACTCCCATTTACCACTGCAACAAAAAGAATAAAATATCTAGGAATAAACCTACCTAAGGAGACAAAAGACCTGTATGCAGAAAATTATAAGACACTGATGAAAGAAATTAAAGATGATACAAATACATGGAGAGATATACCATGTTCTTGGATTGGAAGAATCAACATTGTGAAAATGACTCTACGACCCAAAGCAATCTACACATTCAATGCAATCCCTATCAAACTACCACTGGCATTTTTCACAGAAATAGAACAAAACCTTTCACAATGTGTATGAAAAGACCCTGAACAGCCAAAGAAATCTTGAGAACAAAAAATGGAGTTGGAGGTATCAGGCTCCCTGGCTTCAGACTATACTACAAAGCTACAGGAATCAAGACAGTATGGTACTGACACAAAAACAGATAGATCAATGCAACAGGATAGAAAACCCAGAGATAAACCCAAGCACATATGGTCACCTTATCTTTGATAAAGGAGGCAGGAATGTACAGTGGAGAAAGGACAGCCTCTTCAATAAGTGGTGCTGGGAAAACTGGACAGGT
>NW_020185335.1:8482320-8489456 GCF_003031525.2 Neophocaena asiaeorientalis asiaeorientalis
AGTAAGTCAGAAAGAGAGAGACAAATACCGTATGCTAACACATATATATGGAATCTAAGGGAAAAAAATGTCATGAAGAACCTAGGGGTAAGACAGGAATAAAGACACAGACCTACTAGAGAATGGACTTGAGGACACGAGGAGGGGGAAGGGTAAGCTGTGACAAAGTGAGAGAGAGGCATGGACATATATACACTACCAAACGTAAAATAGCTAGCTAGTGGGAAGCAGCCGCATAGCACAGGGATATCGGCTCGGTGCTTTGTGACCGCCTGGAGGGGTGGGATAGGGAGGGTGCGAGGGAGATGAAAGAGGGAGGAAATATGGGAACATATGTACGTGTATAACTGATTCACTTTGTTATAAAGCAGAAACTAACACACCATTGTAAAGCAATTATACTCCAATAAAGATGTTTAAAAAAAAAAGAGGCATGGAGCCCAATCTTCCACTTGTGCAGAATCCCCTCCACAGCCTCCTGAGGATGCATCTTGCCCTCTGTTGAACATTCTCAATGAAGAGCGTCCATCCCTATAAAGATGCCTCCCTGCCGAGGCCCTTATGTGGGCCCCTCCGATGCTCCTATTTGCTCTGCTTCACCATCCACACGACAGTTCTTCCAGCATTCACCTGGGCTCTCATGACTTTCCAGAAGCTTCCCCTTCCAGACCCAGAGACTTTCATGCTATCGTTTCCAACCTGAGCTCTGTGCAGAGGCACCAAGGACCCCCGAGGAGGGCTAAGGGGCCCAGGTGTGCTCAGCTCCGACCCTCCACCCCCAAGCTCCCCTGTTTCAGTCCAGCAGCCTCATGAATTCATTTCCTTGATATAAAAATGTGATGCACAGACCGCTCTCCCCATCCTTTTCCTCTCACCTCAAGCAGTAGATCTCTATCGCGAGGGCCCGCCGGATGTGCGAGCCAGACAACACACAGGATATTGCATTACAGACACTGCCGCTCAGATAGCTGACGCTGGTCTGCGTGGCGGGGCTGCGCTGGGGAGGTGGCTGGCCGTCTTCCCCCCGTGTCAGAGTCCCTCAGGCTGACACCAGCCCTCGCTTCTCCCTCTGCCACAGGCTGATGTGGCAGAAGGAGCAGGAACTTCGGGGTCTGAAAGACTTGGGGTCAAGTCTCAACACCGCCCCTCACTAGTGGGGAGACCTCGGACAAGTTACCCAGTCTCTGGAGCCTCATTTTACTTCCTGGAAAATGGGAAAGCCAGTGGGGGTGTCCACAAGAATTAAATGTGATGGTCCACCAGAGGCGCCAGCACACTGCCTGGCACACAGGCCCCTGTTATCACGGTTGGCGCATCGGCTACGGAGGGTGGACACAGCTTTCACTCCATTCTCCGTGGTCTGTAATCTGCTCACCTGGCCTGAAGGAGACTCAGCAA
Source organism: Neophocaena asiaeorientalis asiaeorientalis (assembly GCF_003031525.2). Classification (NCBI taxonomy): domain Eukaryota; kingdom Metazoa; phylum Chordata; class Mammalia; order Artiodactyla; family Phocoenidae; genus Neophocaena; species Neophocaena asiaeorientalis. The sequence continues at coordinate 8,483,719 of NW_020185335.1, forward strand.
AATTCTGCACACGGGTATGTCTGGATTTCACCTGGAGCACTTGGCACCTGTGACCCCGCTATCCAGTCCCTTTAACCAGAGCCATACAGTGCAGTCCTCCCACTGCCAAAGTTCAGAGCCAAGGCAGCCGGGACGGGGCCTGTGAGCACCAGGTACACACGGTGACAACCATCCTGGGCCGCCCCCAGAAGCCCACTCCATAGTCAGACCCAGCCTTAGCTAGAATTTGCGGCTGGAAGTAACAGGAGTAACAATGAAAATAATTCTTTACACTTATTCTAAGTACTCATTCGGGCCAAGCACGGGTCAAGTATTGCACACAAGTTATCTGATTCCTCTTTGTCCCAGCAGCCCGCCAGCAGGCCACCACATCCCCTGTGAGGAGTTCGGGTGAGGGCAGCCTCTCATCCAGGATTGGGCGGACAGCTTTGCTTGGATCCTGGATAGAGACGTCTTCGGAATGAGTCATCTGAGCTCTTCCCACATCTGCCAGTCCATTCAGCGAACATCTGCAGAGGGAACGCAGCTTCCCGGGCCATGTGCACGCATGTTTTCTTTACGAAACTTTGAGGAAGGGAAGGGAGCACCGCTGGGGGTACTGTGGCTGCATGGCCCAGCCGACAGCGTGCGTGTGCCGGGAGAATTGCAAGGGATGCCCGCAGGCGATAAGGTCCTGTGGCCAAAATATGTCTCAGCCGTGCCAGATTGTGAACGAAGTTCTTTCACAAGAGACTGCTCAGACAGTAAATACGTTAACTGGAAAATCCGAAGGAATGGGGACAGAACTCATTTACTGACAGAGCCCCTCGCTCACGATGCTGCTCTGGAAAGCTACAGGACAGTCTTTGGGGAAGGCTTCTCTGCACTGTGTTCCTGAAACTTCTGGTGCGCTCAGTCAAGGTGCAGAAGCCTCTTGGTTGGTACGGGGCAGGGGTCCTCAACCCTGTCTTCATATTAGAAACACCGAGGGAACTTTAAAACCCCCACCTCACACACATTAACTCAGAAGCTCCTGGAGGGACAGCCGAGCAGCTGGGTTTTGGAAAAGCTCACTGGGCTGAGAACTGGTGGCCCAGGGGACACCCCCACTCCATCTCCCTGGGTCCCTGCCAGCCCACGAACTAGGAAACTCCGCTTCCCCTGCCGCCTTTCCCTTTGCTCTGCCTAAGAGAAACTCTCCTTCCTGAGGAAATGGCAACTGTCTGAGCTCCACTGGCTGCGTTTCTCCAGAGATGAGGTCATGCGTTCAGCATCTCCTCCAGTTTGGGACTGCAGCTAATGCCACCAGTGAAACTCGTAAACCAGGTGAAGGCTACAGCCACGACTTTGCTCAGGCCACAGAGGTAGGCGCCCCATCTCTGAGAGTCCCATAAATGAGGAGGGACGCTTACGGGGGACCCTGCTGGTCCCCTCACTATGTGACAAAGTGCCTGTGAAAGGACACAGCCGAGTGGAGTAAAGAACAAACCTCCGTGTACACGGCTGGGCTATCTGCATGTGGGCAGCCCAAGAGCAGCCTGAAACCACGACGCCTTTTCTAATAACTGCCTTCAGGTAGCCCACGTCTCTTCCAGCAAGAATTCTGCCACGGGAAGTGCACAGGGGTTTTAGAGCAGAGATTCTAGGGGATGCTTCTCCCTAAAGAGGGACTCTGAACCCCACATATGCAGGCGTCCCTGTGTCACCTCTTGGAGGCTCTGCATCCCCTGGAAGCCTCCCTTGCCTGTGGGAATCAGCTTCCAGGAGACGCTGCCAGAGCCCAGTGAGACTGGAGGCCACAGAAAATCTCTAACATGCGGCCGGAGGCTCCATGACTCCACGCAGAGTAACTGCTCCTTTTCAAGGGACCAGGAGGCATCCCTGAACCGTGGCTTGTCTGAGGACCACAAAAGATGCAGCAGTGGGCATATGTGCCCTTCCCAGGATGGAGGACCCGTGACACCCTTGCTGGAAATCATGATCACTTGCTTTTGACAAATGCATAAAGAATGGGGAAATAACTACCCTTCAGTGTCCCAGAGGAGATACTGATCTTTGGGATTGGCTGTCACCCCGAGGATCCCACTTTTTGCCCCAAAGGCAATAAGACAGTGGGGGAACATTCCCCACCCCACTGGATCTGCATATACACAGCTCCCCACATCCATCCTTCTCCCCAGGGCTGAGCCATGTCAGCTCCAGGACACAGGGACCTCCAGAAAAACAAAGATTTCACCATCAGGCAGAGGGTGGGAGTAGTGTGTATAATACTTGGGTATTACCAGACACTGGGCTTAATATGAAGAAATAAAATCTCTTTTTGATCAAAAGAATAAAGTGGGATATAACCTAGAGTGTAAAAGCATTCCTAATTTTGGCAGGAAAACACTGGATGCCCAATTAGAATCTGAATTTCAGATAAACATCAAATAATTTTTTTAGTATATGTATATCCCACGTACTGCATGGGTTGGGATATACCTATGCTTTAGAAAATGTTTCATTGTTTGAAATTCAAATTTAACTGAGCAGTCTGTATTTTTTTTTATTATCATTAATTTTTTTGGCTGCACCGCACAGCATGCGGGATCTTAGTTCCCCAAGTAGGGATGGAACCCGTGCCCCCAGCCATGGAAGCGTGGAGTCTTAACCACTGGACCGCCAGGGAAGTCCCTGAGCAGCCTGTATTTTTCAGTGGTAAACGTGGCAGCCCGAGGCAGGTCCCCAAGTGTTTGAACATGAGCAGGGCTCACCTGATGGCCTCTGCAATCCGGGTGCTCTCCTTCCTCCGGTCACTGGACAACCGGCCAATTAGGTAGGAGTAATCCAGGCCACTGCAGAACACGCTGCCCACGGCGCTAAGCAGCAGCAGTTTGCTGTCGTCCGTGGCCGCGTTGCAGAGCGCACGCCGCACCTCCTTCATGATCTGTGGGGCAGAGACGGATTTGCGGGGGTGAGTGTCCATTTGTAAGCCGGGGGCCTTCAGACCTATGCCATCCCCTGGGCGCAGAGGCCAGTCAGTCTACTCGGCCTGCGCAGGGAGCCTCCCCTGAACACACGCCACGTCCAGACCAAGCAAGGAAACGCCAAACCAGACACCCTGCACCATCCCGGAAGCAGCACAGAGCGCTAAGGAGGTGCCAGTGGGGTCACTGGCTGCAGACTCGGAAGCCTGGCGTGGAGCCATCTAAGCTCTGGTAAATCTCTGCAGATCTTCCTCCAGCATTCGCTTGTTTAGCCCTTTCTGAGGGGTGGGAAAATACTCCTGTGCACAGCCCAGGCGAGGTATGTTAGCCAGCATTAGAAGGCCCGGTTTAATTACACTCTTCCTTACCCTAAACCCACTAAAATGCTCACGGGGCTCATAGGTGGCACGTAGGAAGTGGGCTTTGGCAACAGACCCGTAACGTTTTCCAGGTGCTGAGGAAAATAACCATTAAACACGTATTCTGTATCCAGCTAAACCATCATTCAAAGGCAAGGGTAAAGAGTAGGCGTTTTCAGTTAAAAGAATGTCTGCCACCCTTAGGCCCTCACTGAAAGAACTAAGAAAGGATGCACTTCAAGAAGAAGAAAACCATGTTCAGAAAGAAAAACTGACATGTAAGGAACAGCAACCGGCACAGAAAGTGGAGAATGTGTCAGTAAATCAATATAAGAATTGACTGGAGGGCTTCCCTGGTGGCGCAGTGGTCGAGAGTCCCCTGCGGGTTCGTGCCCCGGTCCGGGAAGATCCCACATGCGGCGGAGTGGCTGGGCCCGTGAGCCATGGCCGCTGAGCCTGCGCATCTGGAGCCTGTGCTCCGCAACGCAAGAGGCCACCACAGGGAGAGGCCCGTGTATCGCAAACAAAACAAAACAAAACAAAACAAAACAAAAAAAAAAGAAGAATTGACTGTAAAAATCATCATACTGATAATGGCTAATTGGAAGCTGGGGTTTTGCACAAGGTAGAACTATAGCCTTAGGCAATAATATTGGGTTAGATGACGAGAGTTAGGGCGTGCCGAGGTTATGTGTCTGGGAGTGGTGCAAAGGGTCATGATCACGTTTAGGCTCCGCTACGTGTATATAGCTTAAGGAAAACTTCTTAAAAGTATGTGAATTACAACTAATGGCTGCAGGGGAGGGGCAAAATAAAGAAAGCTCCATCACTCAATCCAACAGAAGTTCGGGAAGCAGGAAAAATAAGTGCAAAAAGTGCACGGTAAGAAAAAACAAGGCATTTACTTGCCTGAGTGGAGCTGACAGTCCAACAGGAGAGACAGTAAAGGAACAGGCTTTTAAAGGATTGTTATTAATTATTCAAAAGGCAGAATCACAGGGTATAGTGGGGAAATTTTATGAGAGCATTGTTTTTTAAATTGTACTTTAAATGACATACACCCCCGCCGCCCCGCTTAATTAAGCACTTAAGAGGGGTCAGGGATTGCATCTGTTAACTTCCACGTAACATTTTACTCCAAACAAAATTCCTGTAAGGCAGGGAATGGTATCCCAATCTTGCAGATGAAGCAAGGAAGACTCAGAGAAGCGAAGTAAGTGGTTCAAGGTCACCAGTAAGAGGCAGAACCAGGATGCAAATCTCACCCCTACGTCCCTTCTCTGTCCATGACTGCACACTGTAGGATGACGTAAATAAATGGATGAACCTTTGTGGAAAAAAAAACAGGCCTAGACGTCAACCTGAATCACGACTCTCGGGGTCTGAGCTCCGTGAGAAGGATGAGAGAAGTACTTTCTGCTCTTAACAGGGGATAAGCCACAGATACTCACTTTGAACATCAGAAAAGCTAACAGGCCACTATCATGTGGGTCCTTTAATCCATCTGACTCCAGAAATAGACACACTCTCACCGAGATATGAACTCTATTTCTCCGAGAGGCAAAGAAAACCCTGCTCTGAAGACATGAGCTCTGCACTTCTGCGTGTGACTCTCCATGCGAGGGCACACGTACTTGTCAATTAGTAAAAACAAAATCAAACACGGCGGCTGCCTCCTTTACGAATGAAGTGGAAAGTGGCTTTGTGCTTTGTTCATACAACAAAAGTACATACTACATTTTTAATTTTAAAAAACGTATATATCTAGTTAGTATGCCCTTCCTTTGCCTTTCTTGTGTTGATAATCCGATGTGGACTGATGGCTAAGGTGCCACCTTCTCGAAGGACCAGGCCCCAACCCACCACCTATTTTATAATGTAACTGGTGTGTTTAGAGTAAAAGGTTCTAAAATTATTGCACACTCCTTTGCCTTCTTAAACAGAACACATGGCACACGTGTAACTACCTCTCCAGGGCAAGTGCTACAGCCTGTAAAGGAGCAGTCCCCTCAGAGGCTCCCAGGGCATGCTTCTGTTACAAAAGGGGCCAGACCGTGGTGCATCTGGAAGTCCCAGGTCTGTTCTGGAGATTCACTGCCCCTGCTCTGCTCCTGACAGCCACTACCTGCTCCTGCGTGAGTGTCTGCTAGAGAAAGCATGCTCCTCCCTGCCACTTCTACCTTTCGATCTGCCACGGGTTGGAAGCAGATGACCAAATCCATTAAAAGCGGGTATAGGGATTCTCTGGTGGCGCAGTGGTTGAGAGTCCGCCTGCAGATGCAGGGGATGCGGGTTTGTGCCCCGGTCCGGGAAGATCCCACATGCCGCGGAGCGGCTGGGCCCGTGAGCCATGGCCGCTGAGCCTGCGCGTCCGGAGCCTGTGCTCCGCAACGGGAGAGGCCACAACAGTGAGAGGCCCGCATACCGCAAAAAA
>NW_020185335.1:8489602-8503888 GCF_003031525.2 Neophocaena asiaeorientalis asiaeorientalis
AGCCCCCACACCCAAAAAAAAAAAAAAAAAAAAAAAGGGTATAAAAAGGGAGCAGACCAGGGTCCCTCTCTCTCCTTCATCTTTACTTGCTGAACCCAGTCACCCAGGGCCCGTCTCAACTGCGACCACCCTCACGAAGGCCTTCCCAAATACCACAGACAAAATGCCACCCCCTCATTCCCCTGACACCCCAAGTACTTTAAATCCCTGCTCTGACACTTCTACAAACTCCCTGGTAGAACGGGTGTCTCCTTACTTTTTCCTGCCTCCTTCCTGATTTAAGCCCCTGTGACAGGCAGCCTCTAAGGCAGCTGGTATTCACACCTGTGTGCAATCCCCTCCCCTCAAGTACAGACAGGACCTAGTGACCCACTTCTAACCGAGAGAATATGGTAAAATGATGGATGCCCCGTTCAAGAGGAGACTAAGATACAAGATGACGACAGCTTGTCTTGGCTGTCCTCTCTTTTTTTTTTTTTTTTCTGGCTGCATTGCGAGGCTTGCGGGATCTTAGTTCCCCAACCAAGGACTGAACCCGAGCCCCAGCAGTGAAAGCGCCAAGTCCTAACTGCTGGACCACCTGGGAATTCCCTCAGCCGTCCTCTTTTGCCAAACCTCTTTCTTGGAGCTCTCGGTCCAGGGGATGCAGGCTGCCATGCTGTGAGTACCCCTATGGAGAGGCTATGCCATAGTCCATGGGGAGTAGCCAATGACAAGGAACTGATGTCTCTGGCCAGTGAGGACCTGGGACCTGCCAGCAGCCAGCTGGAGGAGCCTGAAAGTGGAGCCTCCCCCATCAAGCCTTCAGGTGAGACTACAGCCGCAGCCAACACCTCAACTGCAGCCTTGTGGGAGACTCTGAGGCAGAAGTACCCAGCTAAGCCAAGCCAGCACACTTGACCCTCACAGACTGTATTTGTTGTTTTAAGATGCTAAGTTTAGGGCAATGTGTTATGTGGTAATATAACTAATACCATCCCTTAAGAGTTTAAATAAGGACTTCCCTGGTGGCTCAGTGGTTAAGAATCCGCCTGCCAACCGAGGTGACACGGGTTCGATCCTCGGTCCGGGAAGATCCCACATGCCACGGAGCAACTAAGCCCATGCGCCACAACTACTGAGCCTGTGCTCTAGAGCCTGCGAGCTACAACTACTGAGCCCACATGCCACAACTACTGAGCCCAGGTGCCACAACTACTGAACCTGCATGCCGCAACTATGGAGCCCACATGCTGCAACTACTGAAGCCCGTGCTCCACAACAAGAGAAACCACCGTGATGAGAAGCTCACAAACAACGAAGAGTCGACCCCGCTCACCACAGCTAGAGAAAGCCCATGCACAGCAACGAAGACCCAACACAGCCAAAAAAAAAAAAAGAGCTTCAATAAAATAGTATTCTACTCATCTGTTTAGCCCTATAACACCAGGAAATCTGTGCATGTAACAGAATTTAATAAATGTTTGTTGGATTGACTGAATGGTACAGTGTTTACCTCCTCAAGAAGTTTAGAGTCTAATGGAGGCAATCAGACATTTCACAAATTACCACACAGCTACACATACACTGATAACTGGGATGTGTTCCAGGAGGGAGAGTGCAGAGGCCATGAGAGACAGACATAACCTGGTCCAGGAGGGGAGGGAAGACTTCCTTGTGGAAGTGGTGGCTGTGCTGAGATCCTTAGGAACAGCAAGGTTCAGCTAAGCCAGGAGGGAAGGAAGGCTGCTTTAGTCAGAAAGACAGGCATGTACAGAGGCCCTGGGGCAGGTGTGAGCATGAAAGAAAGCCAGGGTGACTGGAGTGCAGCAAGAGAAGAGTGGAAGTCCCAAATCCTTTCTTGAGATTCTCTGCCCCTGCTCTGCACTTGCTAGCCATGTGATGTGAGATGAGGCTGGAGGGTCAGAAGCACCGGCCTCACCAGCAACATTAGTTAAGGCTTTTGATTCTTATCAAGAACCATCAGGAGCCACTGATGTCTTTGAAGTGCGTGTGTGTGTGGGGGGGGGTGACTTGATTGTATGCGCATTTCCAACAGATCACTCTGTCTTCTGAAGAACGGATGACAAGGCAGGAAACATGACAGTGGGCAGACTTGTTAGTAGGTTACTACAATAGTGCAGACAAAATAGCTAGTACTGTGGACTCTCATGTTTGTGATGGAAACAGAAGGAAACACATGAGAGCTATTTAAGAATTAACTGGCTTGCAGATGGTGTGGATATAGCAGGTATGATCAAGAGGGTGTGAGGTGTGCCCCCGTGGAGGGTGGTGATCTGTCTGCCGAGGCTGGGAGCCACCAAGAAAACCAGGAACAGAGTGAGGGCCTGAGGTCCTCTCCTAATGGGAAAGTGAATGAGCTTTTAATCACCAAGACACTGGACAATCTATTTTTCTGGCTCTTTCCTTAAGGGGCATTTTCATTATTTTCCTGGCTCTTTGCTACATTTCAGACAGGAGAAATATTACAACACATCTGCTAGCCTCAGAATCTAGTTAATACACCCAGTAATGTGTGAATTTCTGCCCATGAGGCCGATCCAGCCAATGTCACATATACAACTAGAAAAAGAATTCAGTTATGACTGTGAAGGAGGCCTCCTTCCAGTCCCTCCATGAACGAGCAGGGCTGGGCCTGCTGGTGGCTGTTAAGTCACCTCCGTTTCATCTTAACAATGATAGGAACATTCACTGAATACCTCCTAGGTGCCAGGAACTCTGAGAGCCTCTTTTGCAGATATTATCTCCAATCCCACAGGGAAGATACTGTATAATTTCTGTAAACGAGAATGCTCAGAGAAGGAAAGTAATCCCAAGGTAACAGAAGAGGTAAATTAGTGGAAGGAGGGTTCAAACCCGGTCTGCTAGGCTCCTGCGCTAACTCTGTACCCCTCCCTAACACCACCTCCTCATTTCAACAGGACCTTCATTTCGGGGCTACTTTACCCAGTTAGCCAATTTATCCATAGAGTCAATCCACTTTGGTTGCTGAGAGAGCTGAAAACACCCGATCAATGACTGTTTCTCTGTCTTCCTCCTGTTCTGTTACTGACAGACACCAGTTAGGAGTAAACCCCCAAATTAACCAAGCCCGCGGCTCGGGAGGTGAGAACCCGGGCACCTTAAATCACTTGAATGCCACACGTTTCTGTGATGAGAGGCAACAGTTAGTACACAGAGCTGCTCCAAAGAGACAGAATGAGCTGGGAGACTTCTCATTTATTCGGTTTATCAGAGGAAAAGACTACGCCTTTTTCAAGCACACTTTTTATTTTTTTTTAATACATTTATTTATTTATTTATTTTTGGCTGCGTTGGGTCTTCGCTGCTGTGCGTGGGCTTTCTCTAGTTGCAGCGAGCAGGGGTTACTCTTTGTTGCGGTGTGCGGGCTTCTCATTGCAGTGGCATCTCTTGTTGCGGAGCACGGGCTCTAGGCATGCAGGCTTCAGTAGTTGTGGCGCATGGGCTCAGTAGTTGTGGCTCGCAGGCTCTAGAGCACAGGCTCAGTAGTTGTGGCACACGGGCTTAGCTGCTCTGCGGCATGTGGGGTCTTCCTGGACCAGGGCTCGAACCCGTGTCCCCTGCATTGGCAGGCAGATTCTTAACCACTGTGCCACCATGGAACTCCCAAGCACCCTTTTTAAAAGTAGTGAAGCAGAAAAAAATCTAAGCAGAATCGGTCTCGTGTGAATGTTTCATGATGAGCTTAAAATAACAAGGCTTCCAGGTGTATAAACATGTGAAGGGCGGCCTTTGGGGTAAACCACAGACCCCAGGCTCTGAGTCCTATGCAGAGGCCTACACAGCAGAGAACCCTGAGGTGGTTCTGCTGAAGGTGGAGGGGGGAGAGACCCCCAAAACACCATGCTTAGAAGAGGGGCAACGAGCAACCAGCAGCCCCCCCTAACTGGACAGGCTTGAGCCGCTCTCTTCCCTCACAGGTTGACAAGCATTCCTGACTGTCACCCCACAATCCCGAAAAAGAGCCACAGTCTATGTAAATCATAATGACAAGACACGTGATTGCAAGTTCAAGGACACAGCATCTCCCACTCCACCCACTTCAGGGGCCACGCTGAGTGCACTGGACGTACTGGGCAGTGCCAGGCCACCTAGCCATTTCCATCTGGCTGGGCGGCCACTCCTTGACTGTGTCCCACCTAAAAGAAAACACACCCCCGTGGTTCACCCTCCAGGTCTGCATGGCTACGGTGGACACTGGAGTGCAGGATATCAAGGGACAGGAAAAGGGGGTTTTCACTGAACTGTCTTCAGTGGGCCAGGCGCTGGGCTGAGGACCAGGACAAAAGGATGGGTGAAAGTGGTGAGGGCCCTGCCCTCCTGAAGCTCTGTGACCCCAGGCCTGTTCAGTTCCCTAGGCCTACCCTGTCTCCTCTGTAAGAGGTGGATCATAATGATCCTACATCAGAAGGGTACTGGTGGGATGACATGGGATAATAGCAAACATAAAGCCTGAAAAGCCACTACTGGCCACACCATAGTCGTTTTTGTCACTGATCACTCTACGTCCTGCCCAGGTCGGTCCAGTTGGAGAAGACTGCTTAGATGCCCGTTTTCCTACATTTGCACCGGTAACAATCTCTTCATTGCTCCCTACTAAGTATCCCATATTCTGAATGGTGTTTTCTACCTAACTGCATTAAGCATTCCGTTTCCCTGTTCTATTCATCTAAGACATAAGTAGGATTAGCATTTTAAAAAGTAATAGAGGGCGCTTCCCTGGTGGCGCAGTGGTTGAGAGTCCGCCTGCCGATGCAGGGGACACGGGTTCGTGCCCCGGTCCGAGAAGAGCCCACATGCCGCGGAGCGGCTGGGCCGGTGAGCTGTGGCTGCTGAGCCTGCGCGTCCGGAGCCTGTGCTCCGCAACGGGAGAGGCCACAGCAGTGAGAGGCCCGCGGACCGCAAAAAAAAAAAAAAAAAAAAAAAAAAAAAAGTAATAGAGGAAAAAGATAAATTGGACTTCACCAACATTTTAAAAATTGTGTATCAAAGACTACTATCTAGAAAGGAAAAATACAACCCATAGAATGGAAGTATCATAGCTCTGATAAGGGTCTAGTATCCAGAACATACAGAGAATGCTCAAAACTCAACAACAACAACAACAAAAATCCCATTTTTAAAACTAGGCAAAGGATTTGAATAGACATCTCTCCAAAGAAGGTAGACAAATGGCCAACAGGCACCTGAGAAGATGCCCAACATCATCAGTCACTAGGAAAATGCAAATCAAAACCACAATGAGACAGCATCTCACTCCCACTAAAACGGCTATAATAGAAAAGACAGACAATAATAAGTGCTGTCAAAGATATGGAGAAATTGGGACCTTCACATACCACTGGTGGGGATGTAAAATGGTCCAGCCACTGGGGAAAATAGTTTGGCAGTTCCTCAAAAAGTCAAATATGGAGTTACTATATGACCCAGCAATTCCATAATCAGGAATATATCCAAGAAAACTGAAAACATATGTTCACACAAAAACATATACACAAATGTCCATAACATTATTTTTCATGATAGCCCAAAGTGGAGACAGTCCAAATGTCCCTCAACTGGAGAACTAATGGACAAAATGTGGCCTATCCACACATGGAAGAGGAATGAAGCACTGATCACGCTACCACATGTAGAAACCCCCAAAACACCGTGCTGCGTGAAAGAAGCCAGTCATGGAAGACCATGTACTGTAGGATTCCATGCATACGAAATATCCAGAATAGGTAAATCCACAGAGACAGAAAGGAGATTAGTGGTTGCCGGGGACTTGGGCTGGGGGAGAATGGGGTGACTGTTAGTGGGCACAGGGTTTCCTTTGGGGGTGATGGAAATGTTCTGGAATTAGTGCCGATGGTTGCACAACCTTGTGAATATACTAAACACCACTGAATGGTACGTTTTAAAAGGGTAAAATTTATGGCATGTGAATTACATCTCAATTAAAAAAACTATAAGCGAGCAGAGTGAATATAATTCCATCTAAAGCAAAGAAATCTGACATGCTGATTATAATGCAGTCTCACTGGAAAAGCCCAAGATGTGATGCTTGGTTTCTGGGGCTAATACTGACTAATTCTGGGACCACGATCAGTTTATTGAATCTCTCTGTTTACCGGGGTCTTCATCTTCAAAATGGGATAATATGGTTACTGGTCGTAAAGATCAGACGGATAACGTATGTAAGGTAATCGGTAAATGGGGTCCCGCGGTCAAGTCTGCACGAGCGCCGGCTGTCTCCATCCACTCCTGAGAGCACAGAGAGAGAGCCAGCGCCCTACTGTGACTGCCTCAGAGTGACACCCACCCCCCATCCTGCCCCCTCACCTCAGGGGTCAGCGCGTTGTTGTCTGAGGTCTGGCTGGACAGCAGGATGTGTGTGAAGCCCTCTTCCTTCCGCACGACAATGTCCCGAAAGCGACAGTTGCTTTCGTTCTGGCGGACGCTGTACCTGAGCCTCTTGTCAAAGACGTAGTCCTTCTCTGCTTCCAGCTTCCTCTTCACCGAGCTGTGCAGGTTTAGTCCCCCGTTGGTCAGAGCAGAGCCTTCCAAAATCAGAGGAACAAAGTGAGAAACTGACTGGGGAACAGTCACACAGGAGTGTGACCAGAGAACGCTCAGATTTTCATGGAAAGGGTCCGATGTGGCTGGGACCCGTGTGCAGCTCTGTTCTGGGTGGTGAAGGGCCTGGGACTTAATGGCTCCAAACTTGGACGAGCACAGAGAGGGCTCTCTGTGAACGACCCCATGCAATCCTTGATTCCCTCTCCCACTCATCCATCCGAGAGCACCCAGCTTCTGCTTGGATGCTTTCAGCAACAGGGAACCCGACGATGGCCACGAAACAAAACAAACAAACAAAACCAAAAAACTGCAGCTTTACTCATAATAACCCAAAATCAGAAGCAACCAATATGCCCTTTACTAGGTGAATGGATAAACAAACTCTGGTTCATTCACACAAAAGAATATTTGGCATACAAAGAAATTCATTATCAAGCCACAAAAATACGTGAATGAATCTGAAATGAGTATTACTAAGAAGCCACTCTGAAAAGGCTACACATTACATGACTCCAATTACGTGACATTCTAGAAAAGGCAAAAGTATAGAAACAGTTATAAGATCAGTGGTTGCCAGGGGTTCAGGTGCAATAAGAGAAGGGTGGAATTGGTGAAGCGTAGGGGATTTTTTTAGGGCAGTGAAACTACTCTATATGATATTATGATGGTGAATATGAGACATAAAGCATTTGTCGAAACCTGAAGAACTACAGCATAGACAGTGAACCTTAAAGTATGCAAATTTTTTTTTTAAAATTAAGAGATGGGGGGAATCCAATGATGGAATGCAGAATGTGATAAAAGAATCTAACTGTATGACAAACGTATGAAACCACCTCCCTGAAGCGGGGCGGGGGGGGGAGGGGCTGAGCTAAGTAACTTCAGGAATGAGTGGAGTCTGTAAAATTAAAGGCCAAATAACCCGCACAGACACAGTGTACTCCAGCTGACAAAGTTGATCACATGGAGGTAAGTACGAGTTAACAATTCTGACATTATACATGAACGCTGGAGTTGAACAGTTACATAAATGGGTGGCAGATGGGGAGAAGAAGGTTTTTCAGTGTTGGAGTGGCAGTTTACAGGTAAGCAAGGGGAGGGGGCTAGAATGAGCAACGTGGTAATGGATGAGCACTGAAGACCTCAGTATGAACTCAATACAGATACAGATGGTTACATTCAGAAATATTTACAGATAAGCGTGTACAAACAGGTTAGTATATACATGTGTATTTCCTTGCTCTGTCAGCTGAGAGGGCCCCAGAGTCTGACATCCCAATAGCAGTGAGCACACCTGGGGCCCAGAGCTTGGTTTCATTCTCAATAAAAGGAACCAGGGCTCTCTGGAGAGATGGCTGATTCCAGGACTGGGGCAAGAAACATGCAAGATAAGCTTGCAGAGGCCAAAAGGACGGAAGTACTAAAAAAACCCCACAATAAATAAATAATAATAACGACAACCTTCACAATGATGGGGGTATGTCAAAAGGACACAGGAGCAAGTGAAAGAGCTCCCCATGGCCAAAGATGGCAGAATTTGAGCAACATAAAGTCGTATGTATTGCATTATAATTGAAAGCACAAAATAAATATCCATGAGTCCATACTGATATAATTAAATGAGATTGAATAAGTGGGAGACAAGAGCCAAATCTCCCATGGAGAAGAATTCCAAACAGTTTATGTAGATGCTCTGCTCTCAAGGGGGTAGAACATAACTTCTTTAAGGGCGGGCTGCACAAAGTGACTTCCTTCCAAACAGTGTGGAAAGTTGGGGGGCTCAGCGGGGAGAGTAACAGTGGAGAAACCTGACTGTGGCAGATGGAGAAGTCAAAGCCTTGCTGGCCACGTGATCAAGACCAACACCAACAGGGATAAGTCATGGCGTGGTGTGCACCCCTGACACGATGTGAGGAGAAGGGTGCTGGACCTCTGGGGTCTTCCTCTCAGAAACCTACAACCCCAGTCTAATCATGCAAAAAAGGTCAGACAAATCCCAATGGAGGAGAGTTCTACAAAATACCTGATCAGTATACTTCAAAACTGTGAAGGTCATTAAAAACCAGGAAAGCCTGAGAAACTGTCACAGCACAGAGGATCCTAAGGAAACATGACGACTACGTGTGATGTGGGATCAGGATCTTGGAACAGACGTTAGGATAAGGGATGGACTTTAGTCGATAATGATGCAACAACAGCAGTCCATCAGCTGTAACAAATGTACCACACTAGTGAAGAAGCTCATAATAATAGGAGAGACTGAATACGGGGTATACGTGAACTCTATTATCTTTCCAAATTTTCTGGAAATCCACAAAAGTGAAGTTTATTTTAAAGAGTACATTTTAAAATTAAGATAATTTTAAAAAACAAAACAAAACAAAAACCCCCCAAGAAAACCATTTCCCAGGCAACTGTGACTTACAGGCAGGTTTGAGACCCTGGACCAGTGGTTCTTACACTTTTTGTTTTTTAAAGATCATGAACATCTTTGAAACACACCTATCTACCTACCTACCTACCTATCTTATCTATCTATCTATCTTGGCTGTGCCGGGTCTTAGTTGCAGCATGTGGGCTCTTTTAGTTGCAGCATGCGGACTTCTTAGTTGCAGCATGCAGACTTCTTAGTTTCATCATGCAAACTCTTAGTTGCAGCATGCATGCGGACCTAGTTCCCTGACCAGGGATCAACCCCAGGCCCCATGCATTGGGAGTGTGGAGTCTTACCACACTCCCACACTTACCACACTGGACCACCAGGGAAGTCCCCAGTTGTTCTTACACTTGAACAGGCATCCGGATCACCTGGAGAACTGTTAAACCAGCCTGCTGGGTCCACCCCATGCTACTGCCCCTGCTGCAGCGACCAGGCTTTGAGAACCAGGGTCTGGATAACATCAAGGTGGACTCAGATTCTTAGTTAGCATGGGGGGGTCTTGGAATCTCAAGAACCAAGTCAAAGGCAGGGACCAGCAAATGCTTCCCTGGACCCTTTCCCTGCATACCCCGTCCCCACCCAGACGAGCACCCAGCCCCAAAGGGGCACAGAAGCAGCAGTGCCTGTGTCACCTGACAGCCTCCAAGAAGCCTCCTCATTTTGTACTTTTCCATTACCCACAGCAACTGGGCTTTGTCAAACACCATGATGTGGGTAAATGATTCAATGAACTCCGGAAAGTAAACGCGAGCATTTAATTAAAAGCCTTGTGTAAAGGGAGCTGTTTCTTCAGGGTCAACCTCAAAACCTCCAGCTCCTCAGAAGCTTCCTAATTAGAGCTGGCAGATCCGTGCTGGGGACCTGCTGGCACAGGTCAGCGCATCATGGGAGCTGCTCTCAGCGGCCACCAGCTCTTGGCCGTGAGAAGTCAGCAGCTCGGGGCTTGGGAAGATCAGTGCTACCCAGGGCTGGGAGAGGTCTGATTAAACTCCTGCCCCACAACCAAGTCAAGGTGCTGCTTTACAATTATATTAAGGAGGAGGACCTGAGGGTTACCTTTTCTGAGCAGCTCTGTACGCTGCCTCTAAATTCCTCAACAGTCCTACAAAACCGCCATTCTTACTCCACTTTGCAGATAAGGAAAAGTGAGTAACTTGCTGGGAGCCGTGAAGGTTTGAAGTGGCAGAGCCAGGATTAGAGGCAGCTGCCTCTCCTTTTCTCCGTTCATTCAAAACCTAATTAGGGGCTTCCCTGGTGGTGCAGTGGTTAAGAATCCGCCTGCCAATGCAGGGGACACGGGTTCGAGCCCTGGTCCAGGAAGATCCCACATGCCGCAGACCAACTAAGCCCGTGCACCACAGCTACTGAGCCTGCGCTCTAGAGCCTGTGAGCCACAACTACTGAGCCCTCGAGCCACAACTACTGAGCCCGCGTGCCACAACTACTGAGCCCGCGCACCTAGAGCCCGTGCTCCGTAACAGGAGAAGCCACTGCAATGAGAAGCCTGTGCACCGCAACGAAGAGTAGCCCCCGCTCACTGCAACTAGAAAGAGCCCGCACGCAGCAACCAAGACCCAACGCAGCCAAAACTAAAAAAAGATAAATTAAAAAAAATCTAATTAGTTATCACCTCCTATGGGCCAGCTATAACACTAGATGTTGGAGATGAAACAAAAATCAGAGAAATAAGGTCCATGCCGTCCCAGAGCTTGCTTCAGGCGTGGGAGATGGGAAGTAAACAAGTAGACTTAGTTAAAATAATGACAGATAGGAAAAGATAGGGTGACATGATAAAAAATATTGGGTGGGGGGTTCTCTGTGAAGGAGCCCATGGTCTTTCTGTTAAAGCATAAGGGGAAGCAGCCCTTAAGGAACCATCTGACCAAATAATCCATAAAACTATGTGAGGAAAACGGACCTGTTTATTCTCTATTAGGACACATGGCTCACATCTCCAATGGTGACGCACCATCTCTGGGCCAGGGAAGGGAGGAAGCCTCCGTGAGGGCCCGGATTCACTCACGTACAGCTGCGTAAAGTTACCTTTCTGGACCTAACTCTGACCTCACACGGAGGTGCTCTCAAGCCCACTCCTCTTCTTGGGCACCGTGCCTCTGGAGAGATGGGGGCAGGCTGGCAGGGAAGGCACCATGGGAAACAGAACATGCCGGAAGGATAGAAGTTTGGGGTTTTGCAGCCAGACAGCATGGCAATCCCAGCCCTGTGTTTGCTCATCAGGAGAAGCCAGGAAGCCACACGAGCCCTCGAGTGTCGTCTCCTTCATCAGAAGATGGGGTTAGTGGTACCTGCTTTTCATGGTTGTTCGGAGCTAATTTAATTAAGGAATCGATATGGGATTAGCAAGTGCCTGGCTTATTCTAGGCACTGCAGAAATGTTAGCTGAAGGATGCCAAATCATTCCAAAAATGAGGAATTAGCTGGTGAGTCCTTGCAGCCCCGCCTCTCGCACTCCCAGCCCCACACACTCCCTCCAAGCCCGAGGAACAGACCCAGGAGAGATGGGTGAACACCCTGGTGAGCCCGAAGGCCAGAGTGAAAACCCAGTGGTGGCGGCATTCAAAGCCCCGCACCCCGTCCTCTCAGGGCTGCGAGGCTGGAGGTCACTATCCCTCCTCTGTGCCCTCACTTCCCGCACGCAGATGACTGCGAAGTGAAGGGACACATGCTGTGCTTCTGGGACAAAGGAACCCCCACCCCCCGCCCCCAAATCAGACTAGTTTCCTTCCTTCCACTCCCTTCAAGCCTTCTCACATTCCTTCCTTCAGAGTACAAAGGAGTATTTCCCATTAGGAAGCCTCCATAAAATCATGCTCTGACACAGCCCCTCTGCTCCAGACGTGCAGAGGTGACAGAGACGACACTGGGCTCACAAACAACCATCTCTTTGTGTGTGTGGCAGAGCATCAGCACGACGCTCGACACAGGGATGGGGGCCAGGAGTGCTGGGCGGGAAGGGGACCCGGGGGGCAGCAGAAACCAAGCCTCCCACTCGAGACCGGAGGAGGGACCCAGGGGATGGAAGCCAGGCAATGGCGTGATGCCCTCCCACGAAGGCAGAACGACAGTGACAAAACCACGTGCTGTCCACGGCCAAGGCTTTCTCGGGAGCTCCGGGCCAGGTGGAGGGAGAGAGAGGAAGCAAAGAAAGACAGAAACCAACTTCCCTCTTGAAATGAGCCTGTACACCAAAATTCTGAAATAGGAAGATATTGAATGCTCAGAATCCTAGCCAATAAAATCAATACTGGTGACATGAAGGAATCCAAATCAGATAAATTGGATATTATGAGACATTCTGACAAGGACTTTAGAATAGCAATGTTTCAAATGCTAAAAGTGATAGATGTGAGAAAAAGAGCCATTTAAAATCAATAAGAAATTCTCAGACAAAAGCAGACAGAAAGGAAAAGAGCACAAGGGTAAGGCAAAGGACTAATTAAAAAGCAAATGACAAACAGGAAGAAATCTGCATATCACAGATAAAAGATCCTCAAATTGTAAAGAAATTTTAAACAGTGAGGACAAGAAGACCAAAATTCTTCCAGGAAAAAAGACAGACACAAGACATGGACAGACAATCCACAAATACTACATAAAAATAGCTCTTAAACGTAAAAAAAGATTTCATCTTCACTCAAAAGAATAATGCAAACTAAAACTCATAATAAAAGAAATGAAAGTTAAAACTACACTGAGATACCATTTCTTACCCATTCACTGGGCAAAAGTTCAGAATCTTGACAGTATACTCTTCTAGAGAGGATGTGGGGAGCTGGGCATTCTCTTAATTGTGGGTGGAATGCAAAATGGTACAACTACTATGGAAGGGAATTTGGCAACATGTGAGAAAACTGTTCATGCATGTACTCTCAACATAGCAATCACTTCTGGAAACATAACATAAAAATATACCCCAAAAATATATATATATTTATTATTATTACATATACATTTTCCTCACAGCATTATTCACAACTGCAAAATATGGGAACTACCTAAACTTCCAAGCATAGATTAAGGATGTAAACTACGGTGTATCCACACAAAGGCATACTATACGGCTGTAAAAAGAACGAAAACTATTTCTATGAATTAATGAGTGATTTCCAAAACGTATCTTCAAGTAAAGAGAGGCAAGGTATAAAAGTATTTTACCTTTAGTATAAGAAAGAAGGGAAAATAGATAAATCTGTTTATTTTTGCCAAAAGAAACAGAGGAAGAATAAGTCAGACAACAATGAAACTGGACATCCACAGTGGTTGACAGAATAGAGCAGAAGGGATGGGGAAGGAGTATAGTTCTCTTCTACGCTTCTCTGAGTATAGCTGACCCTTGAACAACTCAGGGGTTAAGGGCACCAACCCCATGCAGTAGAAAATCTGCATATAACTTTATGCATATAACTTATGCATATAACTGTGGTCCTCTGTGTCCACAGTTCTGCATCCATGGATGCACCCAACCATGGATCACGTAGTACTTATGTATTCAAGGGGAGGATGATCAATACAAATAACTTTTGGACTCAATATAATGACTTATATACCCTCAGACAAATCTTGAATTCTTCTTAGTGGATTTGCTTTTCGTAAGGGTAAGGGTGGAGCAATTCTAAAATTATTTTATGTGAATTATAGGGTGAGCAAATGAGTAACTGTATGATGTTATGGAGAAACAGCGTTCTCTCTGTGGAAGAAGGGACACACAAATATGGAATGCGGGAAGGCAAGGAGGAACTCAGTAGGATTAGAATGAAACTGGAGGTATCAGTATGAACTCATGGCTTTTAAAATTATATCTATTTCCTAGCTCCATTAGCTGAAAGGGCTTAGAAAAAATGAAGATCTCATAGCAATGAGCACACTCAGACCCCAGATGTTGGCTTCCAAATACCACCCCCACTAAAATAATCCAGGACTTCCCAGAGAAATGGCTGCTTCCAGGGCTGGGACAGGCAAGGTACAAAGTGGGCTGGAAAGTCTTATTGTACCTGGAAGTAAGGAAGCGACCAAAAAAATAACCAGGCATGTCAAAAGGACATATGAGGCAGCTTGGAGGGGTTCCCATTGGCCAAATCTAGGACAATTTGAACATAAAAGTAAATAAGAGGAAGAAATGGATTATAAACCATTGCATAAAATAATAATCTTCAAGTCTGAACTGATAATAGATAGATAGAGATGATGATGATAGATAGATAGATGAGAGAGAGGGAGGGAGGGAGGGAGGGAGGGAGGGA
>NW_020185335.1:8503992-8601146 GCF_003031525.2 Neophocaena asiaeorientalis asiaeorientalis
GAGGGAGGGAGGGAGGGAGGAAGGAAGGAAGGGAAGAAGGAAAGAGATGAATGGGTAAGACAGAGGAAATAACATCATATCAAGTATTTCAGTGGAGATGAATAACTTGAATCTAGTCTTAAGGAAACATCAGACAGACTCAAAATGAGGAACACTCTGTAAAATAACTGGACGGTATTCTTCAAAAATGCCAGTGTTACTGAAGACAATGGAAGACCAAGGAACTGCTCCAGATTAAAGGGAACTAAAGAGACATGACAACTAAAGTCCTCATAGGATTCTGGCCTGGATTCTATATTGGAGGGAAAAATAATCTAAAGAACATTACTGGGGTAATAGGAAAAAAATGGAATTAGAACCAAAGATTAGGGCTTCCCTGGTGGCGCAGTGGTTGAGAGTCCGCCTGCCGATGCAGGGGACACGGGTTCGTGCCCCGGTCCGGGAAGATCCCACATGCCGCGGAGCGGCTGGGCCCGTGAGCCATGGCCGCTGAGCCTGCGCATCCGGAACCTGGGCTCCGCAACGGGAGAGGCCACAACAGTGAGAGGCCCGTGTACCGCAAAAAAAAAAAAAAAAGAACCAAAGATTAGATAAAAGGATTCTACCAATGTTAAATTTCTTGGATTTCGTAACTGTACTGTGTTGACTTGAGAATATCCTTTTTCTTAGAAATACCTTTACTAAATATCACTGGGGACGGAGAGAGGGATAAATTAGGAGTTTAGCACAGGGAACTATATTCAATATCTTATAATAACCTATAATGGAAAAGAATCTGAAAAACAACATATATATGTATATGTGTGTGTGTGTGTGTATACGCACACATATATGAAAACCTGAATCACTCTGCTGTACGCCTGAAACTAACACAACGTTGTAAATCAACTATACTTCAGTAAAAACAAACAAACATAAAACAAACCACAAAATATATTACTGGGTAAAGAGGCATGATGTATGCAATCTACACTCAAATGGTTCAGAAAAAGAATAATAATTTATATATAATCTGTATAATCATTTGTATATAAGTTCTAAGTATGTACATATGTGTGAGTCTATATATCTACATATACATGTACAGAAACACACATACACATACAGAGAAAGAGACAGCAAACGTGGCAAAACGCTAAAAACTGGTAAATCCAAAAAGGATTACAATGTTTGATATAAGTTTGAAATTATTTTCAACTTACTATTTACAAGCAGTGACAGAGGCCTGAAAAAAATGAACTATCATCAAAATGCTGAGAGAAAATAACTACCAACCAAGAATTTTATACCCAGCTAAAACCACATTTAAAGGACCAAGAAATGGGTATTTTCAGATACCCCAAAACTAAAAGAGTTTATCTACCACAGACTCTAAAAGAATTATAAAGAGAAACTTCAGCAAATCAAAAAGTTAATTCATAGGAAGACAAGAGATAAAAGAAACACAGTTGATTATTTTTAATTTAGTAAATGTAATTCCTGGCTGCAAAAATGATAAAAATAGTTTTTGGTGTTTAACAACACTGACTGGACAAAACAAAAACAAGAGGCTCATTGAGAAGTTAAAACCAGGTAGGGCCCTCCTTGTTATATCAAGAGGAGGATATCACATCTATTAGAAAAAAAATTCATAGTTGAGTATGTATGCTAAAATTTAAGAATACAAATACTATCTATGGTTAGCTTCTAAGTCAGCTCAGGGAGACGGAATATATAAAATGTACCAATTCACTTTAAAAGTATGAAAAGGGTAGGGGCTGGGGATGGGAGAGTGAGCAGAGAAAAAGAATGATAATATTAAAATGCAAAATAGAATAGAAAAAAATCCAAATATATTAATAATCACATTAATTGTTGAGCAGGTTAGACTCCTATATTAAAAGATAGAGATGATCAGATTGGAGAAAAGAATAAAAGATCCAGGTGTGTGGAAGATTCCCTAAGGAGAGACTCTTGCAGACTGAAAAAGGCATCTCAACTCAGCTAGCAGGAGAAGGAAACCTGCCCAATCAACTGAGAAATGGTGGAAATACTCAAGAAGTGTCAAGAAATGGTGCACAGTTGTCACTGTGCGGCAGGAAGAGGTGTGTCAGAAAATGCACTGCAGTTTGTAAGACATCCAAAGAGAAACAGAAGCTGTCCCGGGACGAGGGGTGAGCTTTCTGGGAGGACAGAGGGTAAAGGTCTGGGGGAGGCCACAGAGGACTGGACAGACGAGGGACAGACCACAGGACACCGCTGCACGCAGCATTAGCCACTCCAGGCAGGGCTCAGCGTCCATGCCTACGTTCTCCACCAGGAACATGTCAAACCCCAGCACCGAAGAGCACCAAGCTTCCTCTGGACATCGAGGAAGGAAGGAGAAGTTCAGACAGGGCACCAAAGGATGCTATCCCCAGGGGAGGGTGCGTCATCTGTGCTGGTTTCACACTCGATTCCTCACCATAATGGAAGAGTCCTATTTTGTTGAATGCTTATTATGTGATTCACATAGCTTACATCACCCAATCCTAAGAAGTACCCTATAAGACGTCGTTTCAGCCACATTTTAGAGGTGAGAAAAGCAAAACCGAAGGTCATGCCACTAGGAGGGGTCAGAATAGGGTTCAAACTCTAAGAATCTTGACTTCAAAAGTGATGCTTGACTCAAGCAACAGGACTCAGAAACCTAACACTGGTCTCGGGCCCTCCCGCTGGTGCTGGTGCTGGCGCTGAGGGATATTCTGCTTTTCTTCCCAAGAGCTCACTGAACAAAGGAGGAAGGAGAAGCTGGGTGCCACACCTGGCTCCAGTGTCACATGCAACTGTTACCAAGCCGAGCTCGTTTTACTGCGTCATCATCATCTCTGCACCTGCCTGATGTCTCCACCTAACGGCAGGCTCTTTGGGGACAAACCTGAGAGCCACTCGCTCTGTGTCTGCAGGACTGAGCACAGTGCCTGGAAGGCAGCACTGCTCAGCGCAGCGTCCATCAAGCGAATGAATGAGCAGAAGACAAACAACGGAAAGTAACTGGAGCAGCCTCCTCACACCACATGGCGGCCTCGCATTTAACACTCCTGATTTTGAAACACGTTCCTTGTTCATTTCTCAGCCTCTTGGCCACACTTCCAAATCCTGGTATTAGTCGCACACATAGGAGCGTCTGTTTCCTGAAATCAGGCTGCTCTCACACCTAGATGACTAACTCGTACTTACATCACACCTGGCCCTTCTGCTTCACAACAGCCAGGCAAGACCTCACCTCTCAGAGATGCCCAGGGAGAGAACACGGTGTGAGCGCTATGAAGTTTCCTTCCCTTGCGAAGAATATAGTAACACTTTTTTGGGGTGTGAGCCATCAGGACACAGAAGGAAGACATCTTGAGACCAGGGTCGCTCTCTCCCGGAATGCCCTTCCTCCCTTGCCCACCTGGTAATGGTCTCCTCACCATTCTCAACGCAGCTCTGCTGTGACCCGCTTAGGAATTCTTCCAGAGCAGCAGCTAATCAGTTTTCTAGTGGCTGCTGGTACATCCTTTTTTTTTTTTTTTTTTTTTTACAGCCTTTACTGCCCCTCCCTCCATCCATTCAGCATGCAGTTCATGAGTGTCTAGGACAAACCTGGCTCCTGGGATAAACTGATGGGCAGAGAGATAGATCCTGTGCTTAAGAACTTACAGTCTGATTCAGCGCTGTCCTAGAGAACCCCCTACAATGCTGGAAATGTTTGATATCTGCACTGCTCAACAGAGTAGCCAACAGCTACATATGGCTACTGAAACTTCAAAACTTTCGTCTAATTTTAATGCACTGAGTTCTAACTTTAACCACATGTGGCTGGTAGCTGCCATACTGGACAGTGCAGGTAATCACGCGGCAGGATAATTACCTTGCGTACGTTGCAAATCCTGACATTGCTTTTCTGGCACATCTGGCTCCCTCTTCACCTGCACACAGATTCTTAAACGTAAGAGCCATGTTAGCCATTCCTGTATCTTTAGACTCAGTGCAACCCAGCACACAGAAGTGGCTCAATCGCTGCTGAATAAATGAATGGGTAGACAAAGGAGCAAGTGCTAAACACATAACAGAGGACCTAGAGAAGTTTCTGTCTCCTAACCAAAACTGGGAGAGTGAGAGCGAGAGGCTGGAGAGCAGGATAAGGGAATTGTGTTGGATCTGCTGCTGTCCCCGTAAAAATGTGCGAATGTTAGGCACTTCCCTTCTGGTCCTTCTCCCCCAGCATCCCAGTCACGATCACTATCTTGGAATTCCAGCAGACACGATTCACAGAGATAAGGGAGGGCTGGGAGCCCCCAGAGGGCACTTCACACTGGAGCACCTTCGGCTGCAAGCTGGGGAGAGGGCTGGGCAGAGGGGAGGCTTAAAACAAACAAGAGAGAAGACTCACCCGTTCCGCAGTGGAGGGAAACCACCCTTTGTTGACTGCGGGATTAGGGTTTTCCAGCTGCAGTTCTTAGAAGAGAAAGTGATAGTCTTTGCGCTTGAGAACCATTTCCTGGTCTGTGGTTCACTCACCGGAGATCCCTAAAGCGTGGACCGGTCTGAGGGTGCACTGGGAGGGGAAGTATGAGAGTGCAGAGTTACCGCACCGGGGCCTTCTTGTCTCTGCCCGGCAGAAGGAATGAGGTGTCACCAACAGATTCCACAGGTAGGGACAGCAGCGCCTTTCCACAGAAGCGGTGCTGGGGGTCAGATCTCTAGAGGGGGGTGGGCCAGGGGCAGTGTGAAGTTGAAAACACCCTCCAATCACTCCACCCACTCGTGTGATGAGAGTTCAAAGAGCCCAACATACACTCAGTACTTGCACCAGTCACTTCACAGCTGGTCACTGTCCCAGCCCCTAACTGTCACCATGGACAGAATCCCTGATCTCAGAGCTGAATTCAATAGCAAGGCTTGAATTTACAGGTACCTTAAAAAAAAAAAATCTTATTTAAGCCATTATGCTAAGTGAAATAAGTCAGAGAAAGACAAATACTGTATATCACTTATATGTGGGATCTGAAAAAATACAACAAACTAGTGAATATTACCAAAAATGCAGACTCAGACACAAAGAACAAACTAGTGGGGCTTCCCTGGTGGCGCAGTGGTTGAGAGTCCACCTGCCGATGCAGGGGACACAGGTTCATGCCCCGGTCCGGGAAGTTCCCACATGCCGCGGAGCGGCTGGGCCCATGAGCCATGGCCGCTGAGCCTGCGCATCCGGAGCCTGTGCTCCACAACAGGAGAGGCCACAACAGTGAGAGGCCCGTGTACCGCAAACAAAACAAAACAAAAGAACAAACTAGTGGTTACCAGTGGTGGGGAAGGGGCAGTATAGGTGTTGGAAAGTGGGAGGCACGAACTATTGGGTGTAATCAGGCTCAAAGATGTACTGTACAACATGCGGGATGTATAGCCAACATTTTGTAATAACTATAAATGGACTGTAACCTTTAAAACTATATTAAAAAATAAATTAGCCAAATTAAAAAAAAATCTTCTTTAGCCGTGTTAGTCACCCTCTGGCATGTTATAATCATGCCTTATAAAATCTATACACTAGGAATTTCAAGAAAGCTTAGGCTCCCAAATCACTTCAAAGTGTCAGGAGTGATGATAGTCATACATCTTACGATGTCTATTGTCAGTTGTCTAAATGTTTTAAACAGCGGAGCCTGAATTCAAAATGTAAAATAACCTGACTAAAAGGAAACTTTTCTCCAGGTGAAATCACAGCTCCTGTGTTAAACCCCACCCAAGGCCATGCCGATCCTCAAAGCACTGTTAGACCAGAATCCTGGCACCCGGCAAAAGACTCCCTAGGGTCTCCAAAGCAGAAAGCGACCCCACCGAAAGGTCATTTTCTCATCTGTTTTAGTCACTCCTCTGCTCACAAACTCTACCTCCTGGCCTCACCCTATTTTCGAACCTCATCTCCCACTCCTACCCCTTAAACACCCTGATTTCCAGGATGACGTGAAGTTTCCTGCTTCTGGGCCATCTTCAGCTGCCCCTTGGCCCAGAATGCTGCTTCCGTCCACCTTCACAGCTGGAATCCTCGGGGCCACCTGAAATGCTTCTCTTCCAGGCAGCTGACTCTTCTTCCCCAGGAATAGCCACCCCCGGGGGCCCCGACGGTGGTCTGTCTGGGGTCTTCCTGAGCGCTCAGCACACTCGGGTTTGCAGCTGGCCATCTGGGAGCATCTGATCCCTTAATCAGTTTAATAAGTTCTTTGTAAGATGAGGCTTGTTATCTCTAATCCCCAGTTCCCAACACACAGTGGGTACAAAGTAAATGCCTCTTTTTCCCTACTGAACTGTAGGAGAAAAATAACGATCTCGGAAGGCTAATGATCTCGGAAGAGCCAGCTCTGACTACCGTTGAGGACACAAGTGACAGGGTCAGGCGTCCTACCACCCAGAAGGGGGGCCTCTTGAGTTTGCCTTGCTGGGTGACATGAACGGAATGACAATGAATATCCTAGGGTTGATGAGAAGGCAACAGGGCATACGGCGGTAGGGAGGAAAGCGTGCCTTTGAGTACAGGGAGGGGCCCCAGCAGCAGCAAGCCTGCCACTTAAGAAAGGAGAGAAGAGAAATGAACACCCACCAGCACTGCTGTGTGCAGGGACTCACCATTTAATCCTCTGTGGTGGGTACTGTTATCCCCCTAGGACAGAGGTGAAAACCAAGGCTTCAAAGCTGGAAACACTTGCCTAGAGTCACTGGCTCAACAAGAGGCAGTCTGTACTGGAACTCACAGACCCTCTGTCTCCAAAGCCCACCCCTCACTCTTTCCAGTCTCTTCCTCACCACGATGCCTCCAAAACCCACAACCACCTTACAGGAGAAATCCCGAAGCCCTTTATGTAAGTAGTCCTTCTGTTAAGAAGTCCGCTGCCTTTTCTCTGCCACGGCGAAGGACTACACAAAATACAGAACATGTGACCCGAATGAAACACACTCTGCTGAAAAGGACACGCAGTGCCCTTGATGGAGGACAGGCAGGGTCTGAGCCCAGGGGCTTAATTAGGAGCCGGTGAGACTGCGTGAATGTTAAGGGTGGAGAAAGAAGCGCAGCCAGCAGGGCCATGGGCAGGTGGTGAGAACAACTGTCAGACAAAACTCTGGAAAGGGAATCCTTCAGGTGCTATCAAGAGCCCTGACAAAACCTCCGCTCTCCATGCCACATTACCAGGAGCAGGTGTGCAATGTGAGAATGTGAGACAGTCCGCCTGGGGTCGAAGGTGCAATGGGTGGACCTGACAGACGTGCGACGATTCACAGGGGCTCAGGACCCCCACGTCGCCAAGCAGGAGAGGCTCCCTGCTTCTCTCTCTGGTCCATCCATTCATTCACCCCCTCATTCGGTAGGTGTTTCTGAAGCACCTCCTATGTGCCCGACAGTGTTAGGTGTTGGAGCTACAAGTGGAAGCAAAACTAGAGACCATCCCTGCCCTCATGAGCTGACAATCCAGAGAGGAGAGCAGCAGCTCTTCGAGAAATCAGGCTGCGACCATTACAAGCCGAGGTACGTGCTGTCAGTGAGGAAACACGGTTCTAGGTGTGGAAAAAATGGGAAGCTGACCTACCCTGGGAGTCAGGGGAGTTTCCATGGGGGGGGGACTGCTGCTTAGTGAGCCATGAAGGATGAGCAGAGGTTAAGTGCCCACCTGAGGGCGGGCAGGGAGGGGCATACACGTGCCCAACACGGGGAGATGGCGTGGAGAGAGATGCAAGTGAGGCCAGACCACAGAGGCTTCGCAGGGCTGGGGTATGTGAGCTGCACAAGGGGCTCTCTCAGCTCCTTCCAGAAAGAGTCCCCAACACCCTCCTACTGCAGGCTCTATGCACCCAGGTCTTAAGCCAACACTGCAGCTTCAGCCTCCCCTGCAGGGTGGTCCAGAATTGGCTGGGCTGCCGTGTTCTTCGCGACGTGGTATCATGTACCTACATGCTGATCCTTGGCTTTATGCTTCGGTGGGTACCGTCATCTTCTCCCACGGGCCCTGCCTTTTTCCTTGCTCATTCTGGCTCATTCTATCAGACTCAGCTCGCATGTCACCTCCTTCAGGAAGCCCTCTCCTAACCCCCTTCCCAAGCTGGCTTAGGCACTCCTGCTTGTAACTCCCTCAATATCTTCTGTGTCTCTCCATCATGCTATGTGGGATAGCAACTATGTCTCAACAGTTCCTGGTATACAGTAGTCACTCAATGAGTACAGCTGAGTTAAAAAATATAACAAGGGATTAATATATACAATATATGAAATGCTCTCAAAAGCAAATAGGAAAATACCAAGACCCAGCTAGAGAAACGAGCATAGGATACAAATAATATAGCTAATATTTATTAAATGTCTACCATATGCCAGGTAATAGTCTAAGGGCTTTCTATGAATGAATTCACTTATTCTTTACCAAACCCCATGAGGTATGATTATATCTACATTTTCATGAATGAAGAATACGGCCCAGAGAAGCCAAGCAATTTGCCTGAAGCCACATGGCCAAATGCCCTGGTCCACCCACCATACTGAGTGTCACCTCCTGCTCTACTTGGCATGACGATACTTGGGCCCCTCCCAGGGAAGGAAACACAAGTGGGGGGAACCTGAGAAGATGCTCAGCGTCATTTGTAAACTAAAATCAAAACAACAGAGCTTGGAGAAGCATGATGAAGACTGGCAGCAGCCAGAGTTGGCAAGAGTGTGTGCCTCTGGAGGCATCTTGAACGGCCAACAGAGAGAGGACAGCTAAGTCCCTGCATACCATGAAACCCCAGGCAGGCAGAAAGGGGAAGCACATCCACATGCCTGACACAGATGGATTTTTAAATTTAAAACAAGATGTTCTCACCACCTCCAGTCTTCACCCAGATGCCACCTTCTCAGTGAGGCCTTCGTGTGTATATACACCCACCACACCCACAGACGTGGGATTATTCTTGTTCATCACTCCTTCAACAGATATGTGAGCAAACAGAACGTTTTTACACATATATAATGTGTAATAAATAAATAAATATATATAATTTGCATAAGCTTAGAGAGTGGTCCAGAAAGATCTATAGGGAAATATTAACATCAGTCACCTCTAAATAGAATTTGGGAAAAAAGAAGGGGGGAACTTGAATTTTTTAAAAGCTTATACTTTCCATAGTGTTTTAATGTTTTAAACTGAAATAAGTTACTTTTTAACTTTAAAAAGGAAGGAAAGAAGGAAGGAAGGAGGGAAGGAAGGAAGGAAGGAAGGAAGGAAGGAAGACCATTTCTCTCTCATGAAACCACCCTGAAATAGCAGTGAAGGGATAAATTTTTAGAAAGATATAAATACTCACAAGAAAAAGAGCAAGAAGGGACAACAGCGGACAATGCATGTCACCACGTGGCCAGGAAATAGGAAGAGGGAGGGCCAAGGTGACCCACCTGAAGTTTCCTCCAAGTGCCCAGGGAGGGGATGGGATGAGGCGGGGGCCGCTCCCCCAGAGCCTCTACAGCTCAGGACTTTGAGATGCCGAGGACCGGGGAGCGTGGCTGTGCCCAGCCGTGGACTCCAGGGTTGGGGGGGCCCCAGAACCGAGTCAGAGCTGCAGGAAGCCCCGGGGGGGGACAGGGATCCGGGCTGAGGGCACCGGAGAGGGTGCTGTGCTGGGCAGCCGGAAGTGGACAGGTGGCAGCAGTGGAGGGCAGTCACAATTCCCTTCTCCACCTTCACCACTGACATACAGGCCAGGAGGAGGTTTTGCTATTTCTGTCTTTTCTGACAGTTCATCCATAATTTAGGATCACAAAGTCATCAGGCAACCCTAAATCAAAAATGCAGGATCAGTCCTTCCACTGATTCCACAGATGACCTGCACAGCAGCTGGTCCTGTAAGTACAACTAGGGTCAGGTCCTCAGGCAGCCAGGCATCGCCCACCCCGGCCCCGCCAGCCTTCTAGAAGTCTCCCTGAGTCTTTCCCTAAACACACCAGCCCCTCGGCCAAGCCCACCTCCTCCCCAGGCTGCAGGCACACCTTGCCCTAGCCTCCATCCTCCTTTGTCAAGGCTGGCAGCACACCACCCAAGTTCAGAGATGGGAGCAGACAAGCCACAAAGAGTCAATGAGCATGTGGAGAAAAGACCCAACCTCAGTGATAAGTAAAGAAACGTGAATCAGAGAGAGACCGAAGTTCCCCCTCTCTTCCCCCCACAAACAATGCTGGCAAGACAATGGCAAAACTACAAATCAGACCTCGCTGGTTACTGTTCAATATTTGTACAGTCTTCTTTTTTTGCCAGGGAGAGGGGTAAAATCACCAGTACAATCCTGCCTCTGGGAATTTATTCTAAGAAAATAATTGAGGGCTTCCCTGGTGGCACAGTGGTTGAGAGTCTGCCTGCCGATGCAGGGGACACGGGTTCGTGTCCAGGAAGATCCCACATGCCGCGGAGCGGCTAGGCCCTTGAGCCATGGCCGCTGAGCCTGCGCGTCCGGAGCCTGTGCTCCGCAACGGGAGAGGCCACAACAGTGAGAGGCCCGCGTACCGCCAAAAATAAAAAACGAAAATAATTGAGAAATAAAACAAGATAAAACCAAAGTAGTTTAGACCCAACCTAAATGTCCAATGACAAGAGACTAAGTAAAATATTGTATGTTCTCTTGAAAAAATATAATGGCATGACTAAAATTACAAACATGAAGACCTGCCCAATGTGGAAATACGCATATGCTACACTGAGTAGAAAAATGAAAATACAAATGTTGTCATACAGTGTCTTCCACACACGCAGACACAAACACACACACACACACACGTGCATGTACACACATGAGCAGAACAGGTTTTTTCCCACTGTGTGATTAGGGTCTGGTAAGAAAGTCAGATATCACACATTTAAGGCAGTGGAAGAAAGTTTTAAAAGGCCCTGGATCTCAAAAAAAAAAAAAAAGCTGGCTCAGAATTCTGACTCTACCACATTACCCTCTGGAGGTCCTAACTTCTGAAAGGCTCAGTTTCCTCACCTGTAAACTGGGGATGAAAAGATGACCTAGTTCATAGAGCTGTCAGGACTGCCTGAGCTACTGCATGTAAAATCCTGAGCCCCGCACCCGACCCACAGCAAGGATGTAATAAATATGTTATTGATGCCATAGCCGCTATTGTCATTATTAGTGAGGCTCAAGCATTCGGAGGGCTTGAGCCACCTTGTCTAAAATAAATGCTGACGTGGGATGCGTCACACGGAGATGCCTTGTGGAATTCTGAAAGTGCTTCCTGTCTTGTGGGAGCTGCTGTTCACCTCCCATCTCTAAGATCAACAAGCAAACTTAAGCCAACTTCAGTGCCCGCCAGTCATTTACCAGTCCACACCAAGCACATTATTCCATTTACATGCACTGTCTGATCCAGAGGACAAAATTCATGTTTCCTTGTTACCAACTGGTTTCTGCCCATACAAGAATATAAACCCACGTGTGTGCCTCAACTTTCTTCCCTCCAAATTCTCCTACGTGCCAGTGGTCTGCCAAAGATGTCCTCATTCTAATCCCCGGAACCTGGGAATATGTGACCTGACGTGGCAAAAGGAACTCTGTAAATGTGATTGAGGCTCTTGAGATGAGGAGATTACCCTAGATTACACTGAGTGGGCCCATTATCATCACAAGGGTCCTTATAAGAGAGAGGCAGGAGGGGCGGAGTCAGAGAAGGGGATGTGACAACGGAAGCAGAGGTCAGAGAGACAGATGCAGGGCCACAAACCAAGGAATGCGGGCGACCTCTAGAAACTGAAAAAGACAAGCAACCCAATCCTCCCCTAGAGCCTCTAGAAGGAGCACAACCCTGCCAACCCATTTTAGACTTCTGATGTCCAAAACTGTAAGAGTATAAATGTGTGCTGCCTTAAGCCACCCGGTGCGTTACAGCAGCTGCAGGAAACTCATATGTGCTGTTGGTCCACTAAGACCACTTGCATTTCGTAGGTGGGATCTGGTGTTCAGGAGTCGCATTGTGGCTCTATTCCAGCTCCACCTCCTGTGGCACTTGTACAAATCTGAGAGGTATGGAAAATGGGGGCATCTCTGCGGACAGCACTCAGGAGGGTCCCTAACACGTGGCAAGCACTAGCCATTTTTTTTTATTCGACTTGTTGTTTCTTTTCCTTTTTGTTTGAAACAGCTTTGTTGAGATATAATTTACATACTATAAAATTCACCCATTCAAAGTATAGAATTTAGTGATTAGTAAGTGTATTTGCAGAGTTGTGCAACCATCAGTCATTCTCCATTCCTGTCATCCTCCCAGCCTCTGGCAACCACTAATCTACTTTCTGTCTCTACAGATTTACCTACTCTGGACCTTTCAAATAAACTGTCATACAGTAAGTGGTCTTCTGTGACTAGCTTCTTTCACTTAGCATTGTGTTCTCAAGGGTCATCCAGGTTGCAGCCTCTGTCAGTGCTCCATTCCTTTTTAGGACTGAGTAACATTCCATTGTATGGATATAACAAATTTTGTTTACCCTTTCATCAGCTGACGGATGCTGTTGACTTTTATTTTTTGCTATTTCTTCTAGCACTGAAATAAACTTTGATAATTAAGGGAGTTCCCTTGAAGTGTTGTGAGGGTGCGGGTGTGTGTGTCTTTTAATCTAAAGCCTAGAGGTAAAAAAAAATGATATAAATGAACTTATTTACAAAACAGAAACAGACTCACAGATTTCAAAAACAAACTTACGGTCACCAAAGGGGAAAAGTGCAGGGGAGGAATAAATTAGGAGTTTGGGATTAGATTTCTTTCTAATCCATTTTGAGTTTATTTTTGTGTATGGTGTTAGGGAGTATTCTAATTTCATTCTTTTACATGTAGCTGTCCAGTTTTCCCAGCACCATTTATTGAAGAGGCTGTCTTTTCTCCATTGTATATTCTTGCCTCCTTTATCGAAGATATGGTGACCATATGTGCATGAGTTCATCTCTGGGCTTTCTATCCTGTTCCATTGATCTCTATTTCTGTTTTTGTGCCAGTACAATACTGTCTTGATTACTGTAGCTTTGTAGTATAGCCTGAAGTCCTGGAGCCTGATTCCTCCAGCTCCGTTTTTCTTTCTCAAGGTTGCTTTGGCTATTCAGGGTCTTTTGTGTTTCCATACAAATTGTGAAATTTTTTGTTCTAGTTGTGTGAAAAATGCCATTGATAGTTTGATAAGGATTGCATTGAATCTGTAGATTGCTTTGGCTAGTATAGTCATTTTCACAGTGTTGATTCTTTCAATCCAAGAACATGGTATATCTCTCCATCTGTTTTTATCATCTTTAATTTCTTTCATCAGTGTCTTACAGTTTTCTGCATAAAGGGCTTTTGTCTCCCTAGGTAGGTTTATTCCTAGGTATTTTATTCTTTTTGTTGCAGTGGTAAATGGGAGTGTTTCCTTAATATCTCTTTCAGATTTTTCATCATTATTGTATAGGAATTCAAGGGATTATACACTACTATGTATAAAATAGACCTACCAACCAACAAGGACCTACTGTAGAGTAAAGGGAACTCTGCTCAGTATTCTGTGATAACCTACATGGGAAAAGAATCTGAAAAAGGATGAATATATATACGTATAACTGAATCACTTTGCTGTACACCTGAAACTAACACAACACTGTAAATCAACTATACTCCAATAAAACTTAAAAAAAATAGAAAATAAAGCCTAGAGGAAACTCCTCAGGACTGGCAATTCCACCTCCCTAGAATACCAAGCCAGCATCTTTGGAACCACTGAAGATATCTCATTGGAAGACTCAGGGATGCTGGCCAGAATGCTGCCCTAGGACCCTGGGAAGAGCTTTGCTGGTTTGAGCTTAAATCCCTGAAGTGTCTTTTTATAAAACGGGTCACAGACTTCTGAGAGCTTCAGCATCGCCAGACCTGGCACCACCTAGCTCCTCCCTTTGGCACTTCATGTCCCCACCCCTCTGAGCCTCAGTTTCCCCATCTCTAAGGAAGGCTAATCATAGCTAAGCTTGTGTTGCCATGTTGTCAAGTTGCTAGGTCAGAGAGCCAGTGAGGGGATGAAATGATATCACTGACTGGTTAAACACAAACAGTGAGGCTTCCGCTACAGTGGGAGCCCAGCGCCACATTAGCAGCACCATTAATGGAGACTGGCTCTTTGCAGGGCCAGTGCAGGTGGAGCCAGAGCCCTGGTCCTGGGGGTCCACCCCGGTAGGGAGGACTAACTTTTTAGCAACATCTGCAAACTGAATTTTACCATCGTTTTGAGACCCTCTGCAGACAATGTACCCCTCTCACAGCTGTGACTGGGGAAGGGGGCGACTTCTACTCCCCACTCCCCGTCTTTTGTTCACCACTGATGAATGGGACTTGGAAACAGTTCCTAAGATTTTTTTTTGAGGTAGTTGAGAGAGGAAAACAATATCGGAGCTGGCAGGGAAAGTAATCTGTCGATTTCCGAGTCTTGACAGTAGTCAAGATTCCATCAGCTTCCTCTGGATGCCAAAATCAAATCCGGAATTGGGGAACCCACAGGGAGAGTCGAATTCCCCCTTGGATTGGCCTTGCGTCAGGCTGACAGTCAGATTTTCCATCACAGTCAGGCACTTTCCACTCAGATGCAGCAGCCACGTTGGACAGGTCTGCACATTACCCATAAAAGGGTTTTAAGCTCATTCATTCACACAAGTTGCTCACTTGCCACGCTTTGAAAGACAAAACCTAAGAACCTCTTAGGCTTTGGTGGTTGTTATGTGTCTGGAAAATGACCCACTTCTGAAAAAACAAAAAGGTTGGTTAAAGTCTGCTGCCTGGGAGTGGGTGTTTCAAGTTTGTTAAAAGAACAGCCATGCCCAGGGAAACGGATACCTGCCTTCATAAGAGGCCCCGCGTGGACACCCTCTTCAGGCTTGCTGTGATTCACCAGATGGCTTGGGGCCACTGCCCGCGCCACTGGGGACAAGCTGGGCACCTCCAGAAGCAGTGGTGATTCTAAAGGTCATGAACCGGGGTCAAGTTCAGGGCATGGAACAAGATATTTCTGAAACAATCACAATTTTGAGGAAGTATCAGGGAACTCTAACAAGCCCAGGAGGGTTATTCAGGACTTTCACCACTATCCTCTTAAGGGAACCCAGCCTATAATTTTCCTTTTTCCTCCCTTCCTTGTCTGGTTTGGAAATCCAGGTTATACTGGTCTTCACACAA
Organism: Neophocaena asiaeorientalis asiaeorientalis; assembly: GCF_003031525.2. NCBI lineage: Eukaryota > Metazoa > Chordata > Mammalia > Artiodactyla > Phocoenidae > Neophocaena > Neophocaena asiaeorientalis. The sequence continues at coordinate 8,519,186 of NW_020185335.1, forward strand.
GAGTTGGAGTGTTTTCTCTTTTTCTGTTCTCTGCAACCATTCGGATATGAGAGGGAAAGGTTCCGTTCTAGAATATTAGGGAGGCTTGCCTGTAAAATCATCTGAGCCTTGTGTGCCTTCTCCCCGCTTTATATGAGAGATGTGTAAAGACGGATTTAATAATTTAAGAGTGATTGCCTGAGGGAGGTCTTCAAGACGGCGGAGGAGTAAGACGTGGAGATCACCTTCCTCCCCACAAATACATCAGAAATACATCTACATGTGGAACGACTCCTACAGAACACCTACTGAACGCTGGCAGAAGACCTCAGACCTCCCCAAAGGCAAGAAACTCCCCATGTACCTGGCCGTGTGGCTGACAGGCTCTTGGTGCTCCAGCCGGGTGTCAGGCCTGTGCCTCTGAGGTGGGAGAGCCAAGTTCAGGACACTGGTCCACCAGAGACTTTGCAGCTCCACGTAATATCAAACGGCGAAAGCTCTCCCAGAGATCTCCATCTCAACACCAAGACCCAGCTCCACTCACTGACCAGCAAGCTACAGTGCAGGACACATTATGCCAAACAACTAGCAAGACAGGAACACAACCCCATCCATTAGCAGAGAGGCTGCCTAAAATCATAATAAGGTCACAGACACCCTAAAACACACCACCAGACATGGTCCTGCCCACCGGAAGGACAAGATCCAGCCTCATCCACCACAACACAGGCACTAGTCCCCTCCACCAGGAAGCCTACAGAACCCACTGAACCAACCTTAGCCACTGGGGGAAGACACCAAAAACAACAAGAACTATGAACCTGTAGCCTGCGAAAAGGACACCCCAGACACAGTAAGATAAGCAAAATGAGAAGGTAGAGAAACACACAGCAGATGAAGGAGCAAAGTAAAAACCCACCAAACCAAACAAATGAAGAGGAAATAGGCAGTCTACCTGAAAAAGAATTCAGAGTAATGATAGTAAAGATGATCCAAAATCTTGGAAATAGAATAGAGAAAATACAAGGAATGTTTAACAAGGACCTAGAAGAACAAAAGAGAAAACAAACAATGATGAACAACACAATAAATGAAATTAAAAATTCTCTAGAAGGAATAATAGCAGAGTAATTGAGGCAGAAGAACGGATAAGTGACCTGGAAGATAAAATAGTGGAAATAACTACTGCAGAGCAGAAGTAAGAAAACAGAATGAAAAGAAATGAGGACAGTGTTAGAGACCTCTGAGACAACATTCAACACACCAACATTTGAATTATAGGGGTCCTAGAAGAAGAAGGAGAGAAAAACAAAGGGACTGAAAAAATATTTGAAGAGATTATAGTTGAAAACTTCCCTAACATGGGAAAGGAAATAGTCAATCAAGTCCAGGAAGCACAGAGAGTCCCATACAGGATAAATCTGAGGAGAAACATGCCAAGACACATATTAAGTAAACTATCAAAAATTAAATACAAGGAAAAAGTATTAAAAGCAGCAAGGGAAAAACAACAAATACATACAAGGGAATCCCCATAAGGTTAACAGCAGATCTTTCAGCAGAAACTCTGCAAGCCAGAAGGGAGTGGCAGGACATATTTAAAGTGATGAAAGGGAAAAACATACAACCAAGATTACTCTACCCAGCAAGGATCTCATTCAGATTCGACAGAGAAATTAAAACCTTTAAAGACAAGCAAAAGCTAAGAGAATTCAGCACCACCAAACCAGCTTTACACCAAATGCTAAAGGAACTTCTTTAGGCAGGAAACACAATAGAAGGAAGAGACCTACAATAACAAACCCAAAACAATTAAGAAAATGGTAATAGGAACATACATATCAATAATTACCTTAAATATAAATGGATGAAATGTTCCTGTCAAAAGACACAGACTGGCTGAATGGATACAAAAACGAGACCCGTATAAATGCTGTCTACAAGAGACCCACTTCAGACCTAGGGACACATACAGACTGAAAGTGAGGGGATGGAAAAAGATATTCCATGCAAATGGAAATCAAAAGAAAGGTGGAGTAGCAATACTCATATCAGACAAAATAGATTTTAAAATAAAGACTGTTATAAGACACAAAGAAGGACACTACATAATGATCAAGGGATCCATCCAAGAAGAAGATATAACAATTGTAAACATTTATGCACCCAACATAGGAGCACCTCAATACATAAGGCAAATGCTAACAGCCATAAAAGGGGAAATCAACAGTAACACATTCATAGTAGGGGACTTTAACACCCCACTTTCACCAATGGACAGATCATCCAAAATGAAAATAAATAAGGAAACACAAGCTTTAAATGATACATTAAACAAGATAGACTTAATTGATATTTATAGAACATTCCATCCAAAAACAACAGAATACACATTTTTCTCAAGCGCTCATGGAACATTCTCCAGGATAGATCATATCTTGGGTCACAAATCAAGCCTTGGTAAATTTAAGAAAATTGAAATCATATCAAGTATCTTTTCCGACCACAACGCTATGAGACTAGATATCGATTACAGGAAAAGATCTGTAAAAAATACAAACACATGGAGGCTAAACAATACACTATTTAATAACGAAGTGATCACTGAAGAAATCAAAGAGGAAATCAAAAAATACCTAGAAACAAATGACAATGGAATTTCTAGTTGTGAGTCTGTTTTGTTAAGTTGTATTTTTTTTTATGAAATTGACCATTTCCTGCTGGCTTTCAAATTGAATGGCACAGAGTTAATCTCAATTTCTCAGGCTTAGAAGAACTGTAACTGTCCATCAATAAGAAATGAGGGTGAGTCCAAGTGGCTTCTGCCCCACGAGCACTCTGAGGGTCCCCCAATCAGGGCATATTGTTTTTCAATTTTATTTTACATTGGAGTATAGCTGATGAACAATGCTGTGATAGTTTCAGGTGCACAGCAAAGAGACTCAGCCATACATATGCATGTATCCATTCTCCTCCACCCCCACACCCACCCCCCCGGCATCCAGGCTGCCACATAACGCTGAGCAGAGTTCAGTCAGGGCATATTTTTATCAGGGATCAGGAACTGCCTTGTACTGCCTGGGAGCCAGCTGAGCAGTGATCTAGGGACCATCACTGGAGTCGAACTGCCTGGGTTTCTCTCCTAGTCCCAACCTGGACCCTTGTAACTTCAGTCTCCTCCTCCGAAAAATGGGTAGTCTCCTAACAGCTGCCGGTTAGCACTGAGAGGGTCACCAAAGGACTCTTTGTAACCTCCAAGGCCTAACAGGGAAGTTCCCATGCAATAAGACTTCCACTGAACAACTTCATTTCACAAACTTTCAACTTACGAATTCTCAGGAATGCAAACTCAAGGACCAGAGCAAAAGGGCTTCAACTCTCCCCAGTACCACCAACTGGTGTTCCCAACCACTGTCTGTCATTTTTGTCCCAACCACCTTGGTGCTTATTCGTCTAGAGCAGCGAGCAGTTCTGAAAGCAGGGTCCCTGGCGCAGTGGCAGCATCTGGTAACTTGCTAGCAATGCAGATTTTCAGGCTCTGCTCCATACCTACTAAATCAGAAACTCTGGGGGTTGGCACAGTAATCTGTGTTTTAACATACCCGCCAGTGGATTCTGATGCCGGCTCCATGTCTGAGAGCCCAAGGTTTTCGAAAGTCATAGGGCATCTCCCATGTTCACGCTTCATTCTGAAGTGCTTTTAAAACATGGTTACTCCATTATGATCAATAAAAGGAAAACGATCATCCTGTTGATAGAGTGAGTAGGAGGAGATAAACAAACATGAGAGAAGTGAAAGCTGAGATAATTTTAAAAGATCAATGGAGAGACGATGGCAAGTGTTGCACGTTTGTGTGGGATGACTCACTCAGTGATAGGAACAATTCTGAAAACACTGAATCAGGCGGTGTCTGAGATGCAGCGCCTGGGCCACAGACAACACTCATCAGAAAACAAGGACGATGATTCTCAAAATTCAAGGAAATGTGAACACGGGGTCACCGGGTCAGCATCAAAGTGGAAACTCACTGGCTTCATGGAAATTCGGAAAACGCTGGGCGTCTGTGTGTTGCGCTGGGGCTCAGGGTTTGCTCCTAGGCAGGGGTGTGTCCACAGGTTAGAGGCTCATCTGAATCTGTCAAATATTGATGCTTTGGCCTATTCTGATGAAACAGAACTAATCAGTTCTAGACCAGACCACAGCAGGAGTTCACTAACCCAACGGTTTTTCTATATGGATGAAACAGGTCTGTTTTAGGAAAAAAAAAAAAGCGAGAGAGAGGGATGCCTGGTAGACAGTGCATTAGCAAGAAGGAGAAATTATATCAGGTTTTAAATGTTTAAAGGACTAAATCACACTCCCACTTATAAGCTTAAAACCGAAGGAGTAACTCGATCTACCAACAAAGGATGGGATCTATGAACCACCCATCACTTACAACCAAACGCTTATGCAGGAACTACTGTATATATCATGGAAGTTAAAATTCAGCATTTAAAAGACACAATCCACACCCTGCCCCCTGAGATTCACTTGACTGGGGTAGAGCCCACTTTTAACAAGCTCCCGAAGGGATACTGAGGCAGATGGTACCCGGACCACAGAGCCATTTGTCATTACGGGAGAAGAATCAGAAGCAAAAGCGGCACTGAGTCGCTGCACGTGCTTCACAAACATTGCTGGGGAAAATGCTGTCGGAAACCAAAGCACCACCCGCTGGAGCCCCAATTTAGCACCTGTTCCCACAGCTCAGATCGGGGAAGTCAGCAGTAAATGAGTAACGTGTTACATAAGTTGCTTTTCTGTATGCAGAACCTTAATTCACCAAAGAGAAGTTGAAATCATATAAAAAGCAACAGCCCACCCCCAAAACAAATGCTGGGAAAGCGTAGCCAGGATCTCCCCGTCCCCTTCTGCAAGGCAAAGATGAGGCCCCCTCCGTGCTGAAAACCCTGCTACCTCACCCTTGTGCCACTGGGATCTGGATCCTTGGTGGCAGTGGTCAGAGAAGGTGGGGCTGGGGAGGGCGGGTAGGAAAACATTCAGGGTCTGCATGGGCATGGACACTGGCTGCATCAAGGCTTCCCTCGGGCTGAAAACATAAGTGGAGTCATGTTGTGCTTGACTATGCCTCTGACCCCTGGCTGGCAAGTTCTGGAACGACACAACTCCCTCTGTCTTGGGTCTTCTCCAAGAACCCCAAACCTTTCTCTCCTCTCTCTCTCTCTCTCTCTCTCTCTGGCAAGGATTCTCAGTCTTTTCCTCTTCCCAGTTACTCCAAGACCTGGATATTATGCTATTTCTAACTAGAGTGTTAAAAGCTGACCAGGGCTGGGGCATTTATCACCCCAGTGACCACAGAAGATGTCACGCAGACATGGAAAGGCATACCATCTACGTAACATACGTGTTACTCCTTCCAGCGAGTCAGCCTCAGGAGTCTTCTCAACAATGACCCAGAGACACCCACTCTCAACCTAGCAGAGAGCAGACTGTAAGTTTCCGAGGGCACAGTCCTTACCTATCTTTTTATTACTTTACTCCAAGCACCTAGCGTGGTGATTAACTCTCAGGAAGAACAAAAGAAGTGTTGAATTGACTTAAATTGACTCCCGATGTGAAACATAATTATCACCCCATTTTGCCACAGAGCAGGTCCCCAAATGCATGAGAGCCACCTAGGGCGCTTGTTAAAAACCCATCTTCTGGGCTCCACCCCAGACTTAGTAAATCAGATTCTACAGGATTTGCATTTTAACCAAGCGCCAGGGAATCTTACACACATGAATTTGAGAACCACTGCCTTAGGCTTATGAGACCCTCAAGGACACTAATATTGTGGGATGCGAGTAAACAAAAGGGCCCTTTGGGAACACCCAAAACCAAACAAAAGAGAGGCAGGTGGCTTCCTCCCCTCTGTCCAGGCATGGGCCAGAGTGGAGTAGAGAACATTCAACATCGGGGAAAAAATGAGGCCAAGAAGAGATCAAAGACAAGAAAGACCTGGGGAAGCCCTCGAGGTTAACAAGGCCACCACTGAGGCCAGCAGGCTCCTTCTCATGTTTCCCCGGGTCACGGGGAACCATGCTCCATCACCAGATCGGGAACCGGGCGGTATCGATGAGGCCCAAGGACAGGTTGCGCACAGCTAGCAGCCCTGCCCCGCTCTGGAAAAGGGCATGGAAGGAGAAGCATGCCTTCGTTGAAACTTCTCTACAGGTCTGCCTTCCCTCTCGGCCCTGCAGTGTGGCAGCTCGAGTCAGCACACTTCCCTGCCCACGTTCCCATCCCCCCACTCTCAGGGCAGCCACATCTTGAGCAGGGTAGAGGGCTGCTCCCGGCCGGGGTGCCAGCAATCACACCCGAGTTCCTTGAGCCTGCACCCAAGGAGCCTCACAAGCCCCCCTTCCAGAGACAGGGAATCCCTCCGCTGCTGTCACAGGAACGTCAAACACCAATGTCTGTGCCAGGCCTCATTTACACAAGCCCACTCCTCCCCAAGAGATGGATTTTTAAAACAAACAGCTTTTCCGTATGTTAGCAGGCAGAGTCATGTCAGCATCAGGGATCCCCAGACGGAAACATGAGTCAGTCTGGGGCAGAGACTGCTAAATAAATCCTCTTTGGGTGAAATTCCTCTCTCTGGAGAATGAGGAACCTCAAAGCGGATCGCTCAGATTCCCTGGCAAGAATGCCTACAGACACCACGTTCTCCCCAGCCGGGCACGCCCTGAGCACCCTGAACTCTGAAATCATCACCTCTCTAACATGCATCTGCCTCTGTCACCCCATCCTTCCGGAAACTCTCCCAACCCGTCCCACCTGCGTCCCGGCACCCCTATTCCCACACGCACTCTGGTTCCATCCAGGGCAACGGGTGGCCCTACTCTGTTGGGCATGGGTTGTCCACACTCGAGGAGGATTTCCTGACATCCCAAGGCTTAGAGTTCTGGCAGCTAAAGAGACAAATGCACCACGTGGACACACGGGTACCTGAGAAATGAAGGAACACAGGTAACAGGTGCAGACGGCTCACCTGGAAGACTCAGCCACCGAGCACTCTGTTGAGATGTCAGATTTGGGAGCTTGAATTACCTGGGTCATCGCCTCCTCTTGCCTTAATTTTGCTTGGGGGGACTTGGTCAGAGGGAGGGATTCCTGAATGCTGTGTTGCTTGTGGGAGGTGACAAGAAGGTACAAAGCAAAAGAACTGGCCTAGGAGGGGGTCGGGGCAGCATTTAGGACCTAACACAGACATGGGGCCAGATCATGCATGTTAGTGAGAGATGAGAGGCAGGAGGCTCCAGCTTAAGGACCAGCTGGGAGAATTCCAAGTCCAAACTGAGAAGCAGCAGAGCCTGGCCCAGACCTCGCCTCTCCGGGCTACAGCGCTTACAGCAGGAGAATGGAAGCAAGGGCTCTGGGAGGTGCATGCGGCCTCTGAAAGGTACTGGTCCTGTGGGGATATGAGTCTCGGGTCCTGATGGGTGAAGACTCTGAGCCGCCATCAGAGCAGGGGCTCCAGAGCGGTTACCATGGCTTCGGGTGCCTTTAAGCACAACCAGGGATTTCCGACGCGGGACAAGTCTTGGCTGGTACATCAGTGGCTGGGCCCCGCCCGCCCCCACACGCATAGGTGTCTGTAACCAGTGCAGGCACGTGAGCGAGCCCACAGTGCCCTAGGTGAAAAAGACAAAGGGACAATTACTGCCTGGCTGAGGGTCAGGGCCGGGGTGGGGGCAGTGTGTTTCCCTAGGCTGCCCGCAAAGCCCCATCCAAGAGGAAGACCAGCCACGTACCGAGTCCGTTCTCCGCCAGCGCCGCGGGGCTCACGTGGCAGTCGCCCAGGTCCTGCTCACCCACGTCATTCAAATCCAAGCCAGGCTGGTGGGACCCGTTTCCAAAATGCCTCTCTTCCTTCTCGGAGCCGGCGTCCCCGTTTTCCATCCCATTCTGCGCCTTTTTCAGGGGCATTATTTGCAAGCCACTGGGGGTAGTCCTGTAAGACACCGTCTTGGTGGCCCTGTCCCCGCCTGCAGGGGGCTTGGCCGGATACCCTTTTTTCGGCTTGGACAGGGAAGGGTTGATCCGCTTCCGTTTATGGGAAGTCCCTTTGCTCTTGCCGGATTCCGAGGGTCTGTGGGACAGTTTCTCGACCGAGGGGCCTCGGCCGTCCCGCAGAAGCTTGGAGGCGCCGGACTGCTTCCCCGACTTGAGCCTTTTGTCCTTGGCCAGGTGCAGCCCGTTGAACTCATCAATGAACTCCTCGCAGTGCAGCAGGTGGTGCTCGGGCTCCCACGTGTCCTCCGTGCTCCCGTAGCCTTTCCACCGGATCAGATACTCCCATTTTCCCTTCTTGTTCTTCCTCTTGTCTACAATCCTTTCAACCTGGGATGCAAGAGGAGAATCAGGAAAGAGAGAGACAGAAGGAAAAAAAAAAATCAGTCCCAGAACACAAGAACAACGCAGAGCCCTCGGGATAGATGCATCCGCCCTGCCCATAGGGCGAGCTGCTCCCGAGGCAGGAAGCTGACCCTCCCAGGAGCCTTCAAGAAGGCTGGTTTATTTTAGGACATCGCCGAAGGGAACTGGCGGTGAACAACAACCACCGTTGTTTCCCATGACAACCGAACGATGCCACACCTGCCTGGCTGCATCGACCCGTCCATCCAAGGCTTACTCTTACTCGAAATCGCATTGCAAGCGTTCACTGAAGATCTATATTCTTTTCATTGCACCGAAGTCGAATCAGACTTTTAAAGACCAGTTTGGTGTGCGTTTTTCACCGTTAGTTATAATAATAAGTAACACTGAGCGTTTACATTATAGGCACTCTTCTAAATGTATCCTTACTTAAAATGATACTAATGATGAGTAATATTCGCTGGGCATGTGTGCGGCAGATGCTACTAAATGCTGGCCACGGATGGTCCCATTTCATTTTCTCCAGACAACAACCCGATGCAGTAGGTGTCCTTCCTATCCCCACTTTACAGAGAGGGAAGTGGGGCGGAGAGATTGTCTCTCAACCAAGCTCCAAGCTGGTAAAAGCAGAGCTGGGATTTCAACCCCTCTCACCCCGAGTTTTTTTTCTTAATCATTAGGCCATACCAACTCTCTCTCAACTATAAAAATCTTCCATATTGGCCAAAACCGACTCGAATCAATGAAACCCAATATCCCCCTATTCGGCTCCCCCAGCTGCAACACAGGGGGTACAGCTGCGAGGTAAGGGTGACATTTTTTGAGCGCCTATTATGTACCTTGCATAATCCCACAGGGTGTACATTATTATATGCTCCGATTTGATAGATGAGGGATTAAGTATGACGCAAACTGCCTACAATGCAGGGCTAAGAGGTGGTAGAGGTAGATGTGAACGTATATCTGGTTTTCGAGCCATGTAACTCCTATCTACCTTCAAAAGTATAAATCTCTCGTCTTCAACGAGACATGGAAAAACACACTTAGAAAATGCCAGTCCGAAGGCTAATAACTGATGAATCGGGGTGAAGGGTGTGTGAGGCTTCACTTATTATTCTCTCAACTTTGCTATACATGTGAAATTTTTAATTTAAAAAAATTGACAGAAAATTTCCAGTGCTCTACCCAAAAAAGAGCTAAATTTCAATGAAAAAGTAAACAATTATATTCAAAAGTTTACTATATTTTAATGTCAAGATAATATACTTTTCTAGGATGGAATTCGACCCAGTGAAATGAAGTAATAAGTGAGGAATATGCCCTCGAAACTCATGGAAAAAAAACCAGTATGAGAGGGGAGAAGCAGTTACAGTTATAGTTGATAATTGTTAAAGATGGGTAATAGGTAAATGTGGGTTCATTATACAATTGTTTATGCCTGCATGTTGGAATTTTTATGTGTCTAAATTTTTCCATAATAAAAATTTTTGAAAAGTGAGATTATCTCCCAATGATCTATATACAACAGAAGCTATGCAAAATAATTAAACGACTTTCATTGCTTTGCACTTAATAAATGTCTAAACAGCTAGGCCATATTGCCTCTTTCATAATACTGCTTCTTCATAGACAATTTAAATTGTTTCCTTAATTGATCCATCTGAAATCAAATTGGCCTATTTCTATGAAAATTTCTTTCCTTATAAAATGCTCTGTAAACATCTGTTTTAGATTTATTACATAATTTTTAGATGTATCACACAAACTCTATAATAGCTTGAAAAAGTAAAATCACGCCAAACGAATCCAACTTCCAATCTCTGAATCAAGGAATGGGACTAGCTGGGTATTCATTTGTGATAATGCTGCAAAAGAGTCAGGAGTGTCTCTGCGGGAGCCTGCAGCTTTGCACATTTGTAGGACTTTGAAGGGGGAAACCCTCTGCAAGCTAACGGAGGGAGGAAAGTGAACAAGCAACATGGCACTGCTGGAAATAGCAGCATCCCTGAGAAGACCAACCTAGGAGTGTCAGGAGGAAGCCCAGAAATGTCTAAGGGCTATGAGCTAAGGGATGCGTGTTGGCGTGGAGGTCTCCAGCTTCAGAAAGCATGTGCTTGGCTCCCAGAATGGAGAACCTTCTTCCCCAGAATAAAGCAGAAAACCATGTTAGACAAACAGCCAACACAGTGATAGGTGGGTAGGTGGATGGATGGGTAGATGGATGGGTGGAAGGAAAAATGGATGGTTGAATGGATGAATGAACAGATGGCTGGAGAGTGGAAAACCAGCTCCTCCCCCAGCGTGGCCCCAAGTAGCCATGTAGACACTCCATGTGTTCTTGGGCAAGTTACTAAACCTCAGGTGACTCACCTAACAAGGGGGAAATAACAGCACTTACCTCATAGGGTGATAGTGGAGGATATACAAATAAGGAGATTAGCATTCCAGAGTAAAGGTCACTTAATCTTGCATACCCTCCTGTGAATACAAACCTGGGTGGTATCTAAAGATAATGTTTCTCCACCCCCTGAGGACACTCAACTCCTCCCCGGGAAGAAGACAGAGTAGAGTCCACCTACTTAGATAAGTCCTTCCAAGTGTGGGAGACGGCTGTGCAGAGGAGGGCTGCTCGAGAAGCTTGGGCAGTCAGCAAGGGTGGAGTGTCTACATGGCTACTTGGGGCTGCACTGGGGGAGGAGCTAGTTTTCTTCCCTCCTAGTTACTGGAGGATTGAGTCACAAGTGGCTTTATGAGGGACAGAAAGGCCACTGCTTCCACCTCTGGTACCATCCAGAAAGCCACTGGGTGGCTTGACCGTCATTTCTACTTAAATTAACCCAATACCAACAATGAACAGTATTAACAGGATTATTAATGGCCTGACATGCAGGGGGAAAACTACTGGCTCTTCCACTTTCTATTCACATGACCCTGGGCAAGTTGCCCAGCCTCTCTGGGACTCAATGTCCCCATGTGTCAAACAGAAATAGTAATAATAATAATAGTAGCTTCCTGCAAGGTTGTTGGAATAAGGAATAAGGTGTGATTGAGAAAGTAAAGTGCCTTGAACACCACAAAGCACTACGAGGACATGAGTGGAATTGCTGTCAGAAATATAAAGCTTCAGGTGACAAAAGTGATTTTATACACATGATTTCTTCTACCGTTTAAACCTTTTATAAAAAACGGTTTTTTTTTCAGGTTCAGAAAAACAACTGCTTTTTCTGAAAGATGAAAATGCCCACAAGGAGCTCAGAGGAGAGCTGGCTCCCAAACACCCCACCAGGCTTTGAATGCGCCATCTCCTGGGAACTAATCTCCTTCTTTACATCCCTGTACAGGTTTTCTGACCCTCTTTTCCTCTTCTTCTCGGGAGATCCTCAGATAGAACCAGAACTCTAGTCTGTTCTGTTGATAACAAAAGCCTACATTATTTAGGACTTGAATGTTAAATGACTGCAACGTTCTCTGTCTGGAAATCCTGTCTTTCCCTTAAGCTCCCCCCAACCTCCGCCACTGTCCTCAACTCCTCACACCTGTTGAAAACAGAGACCTGGGCCCCCAGGTGCTAGCAGCTCTGCTCTTGATGCCCCGCACCCATGCTACCTGCAGAGGCCTCGTACACTACCTGAGGCTCAGGCCCTCCAAATGGAAACAATGGTCAATTCCCTTCTCCTGTAGTTACCTAGGAATGCGTGAATGATATTTAAAAAGCATGTGCTCACACACCTGCCACCTTCTCTATTCAAAGGTAAGCAATCTGAGGACCTGAACGATTCCTTTGAGTTCAACCAAATCATTCATTAACATGTTCTCTCTGTGATCCCCGCTAACACAAGATGCGACTCTACTGCAGGTGGGGGCAGGGAAATTGAAGCAATTATTACCAGCGCCACGATGACAAGTGGATGGCTGTCTCCTTAGGAATGAAGATGATGACAGTCACCTCTAGTGGTACATGCTAAGTTCCAGGAACTGTGTTAATAACTTATAAGCTGACCACTGGGCAGTATTCTCACCACTGACAGGTGAGGAAGTTGAGGCTCAGAGAAGTTAGGTAAGTTTCCCTCCATCACACAGTCAGTAGGTGGTTAGCCAACATTGGAACCCTAGTTCGTCTGAGTCCTCGGCCCAAGTTCTTGGCCACCTGGCTACACCTCACCAGTGGGAAGCCACCAGAACCAGGCAAGCAAGGTGCCAAGCATGTGGCCCACAAGCACTGAAGAAGGAGACGGCTTCGTGAAGTCCTGCATCCAACACTGTAACGTGTGTCCGTACACAAGGCACCGCAGGCCATGGTGAACCCACAGACCGCCAGCACGGTACCCACAGGCTGGTGGGGACACAGCGCTTGAATGAGGGTACACGAAGTCACAGGTGATAACAATTATGAAAAGGGCTCTGACGGTGAAGAGAAAGGGGCCATGGGAAAGAAAGGCTACTTCAAATTGGATGGACAGGGAGGTTCCTCTGAGAAGGAACGGGGCCTTCGGAGATGGAGAAAATTTGGACCAGTGAGAGGCTTTTCCAGGCAGCAGGACAGCCTCCTCAGCTGTTCACTGGCAGGTGACCCAATAACACCACCCCCACCTAACATTCACTCAGCATTTACCAAATGCCAGCCACTGTCCTATGTGATCCCTACACAGTAATGTAATATTATACATGTTAACTCATTTAATCTTCAAAATACCTGAACGAGGTAGGTCACTTTATTCTCTTTTTGACAAAGGACAAAGCTGAGACACCCAGGGATTAAGGACCTTGGCCAAGACCCCAGCTCTGACAAGCAGCAGAGAGTTAAGACTTGGTTTGATGCATCCTGGCTCCAGACCCCATGCTTTCAAGGATGACACCATATCCACTCCCCACTCTTGTTCAGTGAGCCCAACCTGACTAAGGCTGATGGCATACGTGCAACTTCTGATGCCCCCCCAACTCCTGCCGGGTCACAGAAAACCTACAGCATCTTTACATGGCTTGAAAGTGGCCTCTCAAAGAAAACTCTAATTCAAAAAGATACATGCACCCCAATATTCATAGCTGCACTATTTACAATAGCCAAGACATGGAAACAAATGTCCATCAACAGATGAATGGATATAGAAGATGTAGTATATATATATATATATATATATATATATATATATATATATGTTGGTATATAATATATACAATGGAATATTACTCAGCCATAAAAAATGAAATAATGCCATTTGCAGCAACATGGATGGACTTCACCTATCATACTAAGTGAAGTAAGTCACACAGAGAAAGACAAATATATGGTATCACCTATATGTGGAATCTAAAAACAATAATACAAATGAACTTATTTAGAAAACGGAAAGAGATTCAGACATAAAAAACAAACTTACGGTTACCAAAGGGGAAAGGGGAGGGAGGGATAAATTAGGGGTCTGGCATTAGCAGATACACACCACTATTTATAAAATAGTAAACAACAAGGTCCGACTATATAGCACAAGGAACTACATTCAATATCTTGTAATAACCTATAATGGAAAAGAATCTGAAAAAGCGTAGATATATATATGTAGGTATAACTGAATCACTTTGTTGAACACCTGAAACTAACACAACATTGTAAATCAACTGTACTTCAATTTTTTAAAAAAGTAGCCTCCTGAGCTTGACTCTCCTGGGGTCTCCCAGCATGCCATGTGGGCCTCCCTCCCCTCCTGCTCCAATTCTCCATCGGTTCAAAGGGAAAAAGACTAATCATCAGTCATATTCCCTATCCCAGCTTCCCATCAAACCCAAAGGGTATATAAAATGACAATAGCTCGGGCTTCCCTGGTGGCGCAGTGGTTGAGAGTCCGCCTGCCAATGCAGGGGACACAGGTTCGTGTCCCAGTCCGGGAAGATTCCACATGCCGCGGAGCGGCTGGGCCCGTGAGCCATGGCTGCTGAGCCTGTGCATCTAGAGCCTGTGCTCTGCAACGGGAGAGGCCACAACAGTGAGAGGCCCATGTACAGCAAAAAAAATAAAGTAATAAAATAAAATAAAATGACAATAGCTCAAGAATCCAGGATCACCAATGAAGATTTTCCAGACGCTGGAAGGAAGGCCCCTCACACCAGATGGCGTTGGATGAGAAACTTTGGGTTACTAGTACATGTCTTAACCTCTGAATGCAAAGAACAAGGCCATAAAGGAGGATGATGTCCACAACTGCTGTCTACCCACACATACACCAGAGCAGCCAGCCTTGGACATTCCCCAGATTCTGGACCTCAAACCCCACACCCACAGGACCTCTCTTTCTGCATCCTTTCAACATCCTGGGACAGCTTCCTTGGAGGTAGAGAGGCACAGGCTCCCATCTTTACGACTTGGGGTATGAAGTCCTCAGGAAGAGTAAAGACGGGACAAGTTCTGGGGACAACCAGGTATGGACTGTTTCAGGTCTAGAAGATGGTGGTTGCTTCAGATTATCTAGTCAGAGAAGAAGGCAGTAAGAAGACGTGGCACGTCCCACTCAGTCCAGCCAAACTACAGTATACTAAGGATATAGCTGCAGACCAAGAAATTCGGCTCAGAGCCATGCAATTCAAGCTAGCATCGGGTGAGGGACTGAATGGGGAACACAGCAGCATCCAAGTGAGGAGGGGAACAATAGGAACTCCCACACCCACTCTGTTGGAAAACACTAAACCACAGAGACTTCTGTTTGATCAAGAGCACACAGACAAAAACTGGTAACATATTTATAAAAACTTCTAAAACAGAGCAGAAGCAAGAACTACAGTCCTGCAGCCTATGGAACAAAAACCACATTCACAGAAAGACAGACAAGATGAAACTGAGGCAGAAGAACGAGTAAGTGACCTGGACGACAGAATAGTGGCATTCACTTCTGTGGAACAGAATAAAGAAACAAGAATGAAAGGAAATGAAGACAGCCTAAGAGACCTCTGGGACAACATTAAATGCAACAACATTCGCATTATAGGGGTCCCAGAAGGAGAAGAGAGAGAGAAAGGACCTGAGAAAATATTTGAAGAGATTATAGTTGAAAACTTCCCTAACATGGGAGAGGAAATAGCCACCCAAGTCCAGGAAGCACAGAGAGTCCCAGGCAGGATAAACCCAAGGAGAAACACGCCGAGACACATAGTAATCAAATTGACAAAAATTAAAGACAAAGAAAAATTATTGAAAGCAGCAAGGGAAAAAGACAAATAACATACAAGGGAACTCCCATAAGATTAACAGCTGATTTCTCAGCAGAAACTCTACAAGTCAAAAGGGAGTGGCATGATATATTTAAAGTGATGAAAGGGAAGAACCTACAACCAATATTACTCTACCCGGCAAGGGTCTCATTCAGATTCGATGGAGAAATCAAAACCTTTACAGACAAACAAAAGCTAAAAGAATTCAGCACCACCAAACCAGCTTTACAACAAATGCTAAAGGAACTTCTCTAACTGGGAAACACAAGAGAAGAAAAGGACCTACAAAAACAAACCCGTAACAATTAAGAAAATGGTAATAGTAACATACATTTTGATAATTACCTTAAACATGAATGGATTAAATGCTCCAAGCAAAAGACACAGGCTCAGTGAATGGATACAAAAACAAGACCCATATATATGCTGTCTACAAGAGACCCACTCCAGACCTAGGGACACATACAGACTGAAAGTGAGGGGATGGAAAAAGATACTCCATGCCAACGGAAATCAAAAGAAAGCCAGAGTAGCAATACTCATATTAGATAAAATAGACTTTAAAATAAAGAATGTTACAACAGACAAGGAAGGACACTACATAATGATCAAGGGATCAATCCGAGAAGAAGATATAACAATTATAAATATATATGCACCCAACATAGGAGCACCTCAATACATAAGGCAACTGCTAACAGCTATAAAAGAGGAAATCGACAGTAACACAATAATAGTGGGGGGACTTTAACACCTCCCTTACACCAATGGACAGATCATCCAAACAGAAAATTAATAATGAAACACAAGCTCTAAATGACACAATAGACCAGATAGATTTAATTGATATTTATAGGACATTCCATCCAAAAACAGCAGATTACACTTTCTTCTCAAGTGCACATGGAATATTCTCCAGGATAAATCACATCTTGGGTCACAAATCAAGCCTCAGTAAATTTTTAAAAATTGCAATCATACTAAGCATCTTTTCTGACCACAAGGCTATGAGATTAGAAATCAATTACAGGGAAAAAAAAAAAACCCTAAAAGACACAAACACATGGCGGCTAAACAATACGTTACTAAATAACCAAAAGATCACTGAAGAAATCAAAGAGGAAATCAAAAAATACCTAGAGACAGATGACAACAAAAACACGATGATCCAAAACCTATGGGATGCAGCAAAAGCAGTTTTAAGAGGGAAGTTTACAGCAATACAAGCCTACCTCAAGAAACAAGAAAAATCTCAAATAAACGATATAACCTTACACAAGGAACTAGAGAAAGAAGAACAAACAAAACCCAAAGTTAGTAGAAAGAAAGAAATCATAAAGATCAGAGGAGAAATAAATGAAATAGAAACAAAGAAAACAACAGCAAACATCAATAAAACTAAAAGCTGGTTCTTTGAGAAGATAAACAAAATTGATAAACCATTAGCCAGACTCATCAAGAAGAAGAGGGAGAGGACTCAAATCAATAAAATTAGAAATGGAAAAAAAAAACCTTCTAAAATACATCAGAACAAGATCATAACTAAAAATTCTCTGTAATATCCTACTAAGAAAAGTATTACTATACATTTTTGGATAGCATTTGTGTCATGTTTTCAAAGACTACAGAAAATATGGCCTCTGTTTTTAAAAGATAGAGAGAGGAAAAAAAGATAAATGATGAAATGAAATAAATAGGTTGAGTAGGGAACTGAATTGAAAGTAGACCCATTTATATAAGAAAGGATGTAAGGAAACCAAAGGGGGAAAAAGAAAAAAAAAAAAAAAAACACAGGCAAAGAAATAAAATTCCCATTGGAACCAGGAAAGGACAGAGCCAACATGCACAAAATGAAATCAGTGATGTATATGACATACTTGAAGAGCTCTCCAAGAATGCAGAAGAAAAGGACACAGAGATTTTTAAAGAAAACATTAAGGAAAATGAGTGTAGGCATCCAGGAGGGTTAACAGAGACCCAAGCAATGTAAGTCTGACAAAGGGAAAAAAATCAAAATGGGACAAGAACATTAATAAAGCATAACAGAAGAGATCTCTGTATCTTGAGTCTGTAGGTCAAAAAAAGATCTCTGATGGCGGAAGCAAAGGTTAAGAATAAATCAACTTTATTTCTATTCTTGCAAAACTTAATTTCAAAAAATTAAACTCCCTACCTCACACCCCAACCTTCCCCCATCCAAAATAGTACAGAAGTTGAAAACATAAATATTGTAAACTTAAGAATTCTAAAACCAGTCAAGTGGACCTTCAGTTGGGAAGGAAGGAGGAAGACATTTCGTTGGTTAAAGGACAAAACATAAACTAACCCATTAAAAAAACGAGCCTGGAGGATCTCATAATGCCAGAAAATAAGAAATGTTCAACCAATCAACCGCAAATGATGGCAGTGGAATGCCAAAGGAGCCAACTGGAAGAGGTCCCAGTGGCCAAAGCTGGAATAATTTGAATAATAGGTTATACATGTATAACCTAAAGAATAAAATAAATACCCATGAGTTCACCTGATATAAATAAATGAATTAATTATCAGAAGTTGGCCTGCAGGCCAAATCTGGCCCAGTGTCTGTTTTTAAGAATAAAGATTCATTGGAACACACCACACCCATTCATTTAGGTATCATCTATGGTACTTCACGCTATCAGAGTCAGTTGTGTAACAGAGACTGTATGGTCCACAAAGACTAAAATATTTGCTATATGGTCCATCACAGAAAAAGCTTGCCGACTCTGGAATAAATAAACAAATGGGAGAAGGGACAAATATTCCTTATAGCTGAATTCCAAATAACAAATGTAAAAAGAATAAAGGAAATAGAAAAATCACCATTAGAGCATCACAGTAATAACTGCTACAGACAAGAGCCACAGATGGATGCTAAAACGAGTTGGTAAAACTTTAAAGAGAAATAGGATATTTGCATAGCCTGGAAATATCTTCCCCGACATATTTATGAACTATCATGGTAGTTTGAACAGATGCCCACCAATTGATCCTCTTCCCTCTAGGAGGTGCAGCTTAATTCCTCTCCCCTTAAGCGACTGGACTTAATGACCCCTTTCTAACAAACAGAGTACGCAAAGGAAAATAAGAGTACCCGTACGGTGCAGAAACCTGGCCCACACCAGGGCTCAAGGTTACATCACCTGCATAAATCGTGTTGCTGGCATGTATACTCTGATCTGATTCACTGAGAAGCACACTTCCCCTTTGTGGTATAATCCCCCAAACCCATAACCTATTAATTACACATCAGACAAACCCAAATTGAAGGACAGTCTGCAAAATACTTGACCAGTACACTGGAAAAGTATCAAGTCACAAAGTACAAGGAGACCAAGATATGGCCTTAGATTGGAGGTGACTGAGGAAAAGCAGTAACTAAATGCAATGTGGTATCCTGGTATCCTGGACTGGATCCTGAAACAGAAAAGGATGTTCGTGGAAACACTGGTGAAATCCTAATAAAGTATGTAGGTTAGTTGACAGAGTAGCACCAATGTTAATTTCTTAGTTTTTATAAATGTGCATGGTGTAAGATGTAAATAATCATGAAAACTGGCTAAGGGGTACATGGAAACTTTGTACTATATAACTCTTCTGAAAATACATAATTATTTCAAGTTTTTTTTAACATACAATTGCAGGTTACGCAAAAACTTTAAAAAAAAGCATGTGAATAATGGGAACAGCAATCATAAAACCTAACAATTCCAGGTACTCATTATATACTTATTCGCTTAGTAATAAAAAATAAGAGAAAGGACAAAAATATATCAGGCAGGATCAAATTTTGTAAAGAATATCAAAGTAAAATTTGAGGAGCAAAAATGCATTAAATAGGAAAGGAAATTTTTTAATTAAAAAATACTCACTAAATACATAATAGTTATGAACTTTTCTGTATCAAATAACAGACCCAAAAGTAACTTTTAAAAATTCAACAGAAAATTGGTAGAAACAATTTGAACTGAAGACTTAAACTCAATACTTTCAGACTGAGACACATCAAGCAGATGAAAAATATGGATATAAAGAATCTGACATATAAATATGATGGTTGATCAAGTAAATATTACATATATTTGTATGAACACAAACTTTAACTGCATAATTTGTAAAGAAAATAAACTCTACAAAATTTCAAGAAAATCATCCATGGAACACTTATAAAAATTGATTAAATACGAAAATGTAAGAGGAAAATAATCCCTAATGAATGCAAAAAAAGAGGTATTTTACAGACTGTGATTTCTAAATACATACAATGCTATAATACTAGATAACACAATTTAAAAATAAATCCCAACCACTTATAAATGAACAAACGACCCTAAGTAACCATCAAATAAAGAGCTAAGAAAAAACTGCAATAACATTTTTTCAAAAATCAAAAAATGAGTATACACACAGTCAAATAGTTGGGAGGCAGAAATAAAGAAGGAAGGAAGAAGTTAAAACATCTACCCTCAGTAAGCAGTAAAAGAAAACAAATACTCTTGGGCAGAAAGAGGAAAGAATAAATATCAAAGCAGAAATTAACAAACTAGAAAATGTAAAAAAGCTGAACTCATTGACATTCAAAAACTGATTTTTGAAATAAAGAGGAAAAATGGCAGAGTAGGCAGCTCCAAGGGTTTGTTTCTCTACAGAAACAATGAAAAATCAAGCAACAACGTCAGAATCAACTGTTTTAGAATTCTGGAAAACAAGGTCTGTAGCAACCAAACTGAAGGCTGAATCAAGAAAAACACAGCTCAAAAACAGTAGGAAAGCTTTTTGTCATTTTTACTTAGTCTTGCCCCACCACTCCCCAGCTCAGTAGCAGTCTTGAATAAAGCAGCCCATATCCCCAATATGGAACCACAGTCCTTGGTTCTGGAGGAAGAAAAGCAATCCTTCTCCTCAAAGAACTGTGTTTGTTCTAACTTGTCTAGGGGCTACCTGAGGAATGACATAAGCACTTGTTTTTGTTTTCCTCAAAACTTACTTAGGTTGGAAAATAGCTAGGCAGAGTCATTCTTTGAAAACAATGTACGCAAATGCACAACCTGCTGCCAAATGGGACAAAAGAGTACAAGTGAGAAAAACAATAGATGCACCAAAAGCCTGGGAAGAAAAGATGAAGAGTTTCCTCGGGAAATTCGGGGATTCAGAAAAGCTACATACATGCCCAAGGCAGGATACATGCCCAGAAAAGATGGCCCTAAAACTTTCCCCTCTGGCTGATCTCTAAACTTAGTGCATGCAGGAAGTGAAGACTAAGGCAGACTTGTAAATGCCCTGGCTAAGCATTGAAGGAATGCCCCAACACAGAGCCAATCTGAAAAGCCAGAGGGAGGCTTGCTTCCTTCCTTCCTTCCTCCCTCCCTCTCTTCCTTCATTTCTATTCTTTACTTCCTTATTTATTTCTCCTCGCATGCAAGGAAATCTGTCACAACCAGCTTAACACAAGATAAAGGAACAGAGAGCTCATAGACCACACATGACAAGGAGTACAGACTTTAAAAAAAGTTTAGATAAGCCTCTAAACAAACAGCAACAGTCCACAACAAGCAACAAGAACAAACCCTGACAAGGGGGGAAAGTCTAATTTCCAGAGTTACCACGTTATAATATTCACACTGTCCAGTCTTTAATAAGAAATTATGAAACATTCAAAGAAATAAGAAATATGGCCCATTCACAGAAGAAATTAACAGAAATTTCCCCTAAGGAAGGAAAGACATTGGACTTACTAGACAAAGGCTTTGAATTAATGGTCTTAAGTATTCTCAAAGGGCTAGAGAAAACCATGGACAAAGGGTTAAAGGAAGCCAGGACAACAATGTCTCAACAAATAGAAAACATCAATAAAGCAATGAAAATTATGAAAAGGAACAAAAGAAATCTGGGAGACAAAAAGCACAATAACATACATGAAAAATTCACAAGAGAGTTTCAATAAAAGATGTGAAAAGGCAGAAGAAAGAATCGGCAAATTTGAAGATAGTTCAATTAAAATTATCCAGTCTGAGAAGCAGGAAGAAAAAAATAAAGGGAAATAAACAGAGCCCAAGAGACGTGTGGGACACTGTCAGGAGTAACAACATACACACATAATAGGCATTCTGGAAGAAAAGGAAAAAAGAGAAAGGGGCAGAAAGAATATTTAAAGAAATAATGGCCAAAATTGTCCAAATTTGGTAAAAGATATAAGTGTACATATTCGAGAAGCTCAACAAACTCAAAATTGGATAAGCTCAAACAGGTCAACACTGAGATAGATTACAATCAAACAACTGAAAGACAAACTCAAAGAGAGGATCTTAAAAGCAGCAAGCAAAGTGACTCATCACATACAAGGGATCCTCAATAGGATTAACAGTCAATTTCCAATCAGAAACCATGGAGGCCAGAAGGCAGTGGAATCACACATTTAAAGTGCTAAAAGGGCTTCCCTGGTGGCGCAGTGGTTGAGAGTCCGCCTGCCGATGCAGGGGACACGGGTTCGTGCCCCGGTCCGGGAGGATCCCACATGCCGCGGAGCTGCTGGGCCCGTGAGCCATGGCCACTGATCCTGCGCGTCCGGAGCCTGTGCTCCGCAACGGGAGAGGCCGCAACAGTGAGAGGCCCGCGTGCCACAAAAAAAAAAAAAAAAAAAAAAGAGTGAAAGTGCTAAAAGAAAAAACTGTCAACCAAAAATTTACATCTGAATATACATGCACCCCAATGTTCCTAGCAGCATTATTTTCAGTTGCCAAGGTATGCAAGCAACCTAAGTGCCCATCAGCAGACAAATGGATAAAGAAGATGTGGCATATATATACAATGGATTATTACTCAGCTGTAAAAAGAATGAAATATTGCCATTTGCAGGAAGATGGATGGACCTAGAGATTATAGTACTAAGTGAAGTAAGTCAGATAGGGAAAGACAAATATATGATATCACTTATATGTGGAATCTAAAAAAATGATACAAATGAACTTATTTACAAAACAGAAATAGACATAGAAAAACTTATGGTTACCAAAAGGGAAAGGGAGGGAGGGATAAATTAGGAGTTTGGGATTAACATATACACATTACCATATATAAAACAGGTGAACAATGAGGACCTACTGTATAGCACAGAGAACTATATTCAGTATCTTGTAATAACCTATAATGGAAAAGAATCTGAAAAAGAATATATATATACATATATTGAATAACTAATTGAATCACTTTGCTGTACACCTGAATCACTGTAAATCATTCAATTTTTAAAATTTGGTGAAAAATTCTACATCTGGCAAAACTACCCTTTAAAATTGAAGGAGAAATTATGTTATTCCCAGGTAAACAGAAACTCAGGTAATAATATTATTTGTAGACTTGCTTTACAGGAAATGCTAAAGGGAGTCCTTTAGGCTGAAATGAAAGGATACAACATAATAACCTGAAGCAACATGAAGATTAAAGAACTCCAGAAATGTTAACCACATCGGTAATATAAAAGCCAGCACTACTGTATTTCTGATGTGCAACTACCTCTGTACATTTCCTATATGACATAAAAGAAAAATGCATAAAGCAGTAATTATAAATGTATATTGATGAGTATAGAATATATAAAGTATAATCTGTGATAATAACAACATAAATGGGGGAAAGGGAAGGGAGGTATATACAAGCAGAGTTTTGTACGATATTGAAGCTGCACTGATATCAATCCAGTAGACTGCTATACACTTAGGATGTTAATGGTAAATCTCATAGAACCACTAAGAAAATATCTGAAAAATATACAGTAAAGGAAATCAGAAGGGAATCAAAACAGTACATTACAAGAACTGATTTTTGAGGCAAGGCAATAAAACAGATAAATTTTCTGGTAAATCCCACTGAAGGAAAAATAGAGAAAATACAAATAAAATGAATCATAAATGAAATGAGAATATAACAGATGTAAAATAAATGCATATAATACCATGTCTTCTAACATGCTGAAAAGTTTGAAAACAGGTGAAACGCTTACTATGAAATAATATGTGCATTAGCAAAAATGACTCAGAAGATGAAAGTATAAACAGACCAATAAGCAGATACAGTTATTAAACATCTGAACAGAATAACAACTCTAGGAAAAAATGGATAGTTATTAAATAATTTTTTAAGAAAAGGTTCTACCCTAAAATAGGTTTACTCGGGAATCTTACCAATGTTTAAGAAATAGGTAGCTCCCACAGTACAGAAATGATTTTGGTGCAGAGAGAAAAAAATGGAATGCTTTCAAATCCACTGAACAAATCTATCACTGCCTTCATGAAAACTTATAAAAGACAGCATAACAATAAAATATATATAACAATTTCACTGATCAATGTGATGTAAGCATTTTACATAGAACTAAAAAACAGAAGGAGTAATATATTTAAAGGATAAAATATCTCAAAGTGACAGAATGGTTAAATTTAAAAGTCTACTAAGAGGAAGTTTCACATTAATTGGTCAAAGGAAAAAATGAGATGATCTTAACAGATGCTGAAAAGTTAATTACCCAAATTTTAAATTCATTCCAGACCACCTTTCCCCACAAAAAAGGGACTAAAATATATATGACAAAGAAAAACAATATCAAACGGGAAGTCTGCACCAATTCTAAGAGTAAAATTTAATAAGCACTTATACTGATGTCAAGATCAAAACAAAATATGTACAATTATCTCGCTATTGAGCTATTTTGGGTGACAGAGCAACATATGAAAATACAAAACAAGAAAAGGAGACATGGATATAGAAACAGAAAACAAATTATCACTATATTAGATAATATGATTATATATCTTGTATGTCTAGAAAATGTGAGATAATTAACATAAAAAAATTTGACTTGACCAGAACTTACAAAGTTTAGCAAATGCTTAATAATAAATATAAATAATTCACTATCAACATTGCTCCAAAACGAAACTACACATTCTCTTCAAATATGCATCAAGTATTCACAAAAACAATTACATATTACACTTCAGTTAAATCTCAATACGTTAGAAAACATAACAAAAATCACACAATCCATACTTTCAAAATTTATTCTAATAAAATTCTGAATCAACAAGAAAATGACAGAGAAGAAAACTCTATGGACTAGGTTTCCAGTTTCTGCTTAGGCTGTAGAGCTGGAAAACAACTGTTCCCTGCTTTAAAGAGTAAGAACAAGAATAACAAAAGTCCAGGGCTTCCCTGGTGGCTCAGTGGTTAAGAATCTGCCTGCCAATGCAGGGGACACGGGTTCGAGCCCTGGTCTGGGAACATGCCACGGAGCAACTAAGCCCATGAGCCACAACTACTGAGCCTGCACATCTGGAGCCTGTGCTCCACAACGGGAGAGGCCGCGACAGTGAGAGGCCCGCGCACCGCAATGAGGAGCAGCCCCCGCTCAACGCAACTGGAGAAAGCCCTCGCACAGAAACGGAGACCCAACACAGCCAAATAAATAAATAAATAATAAATTAATTAATTTTAAAAAAGAGATTAAAATCTAAACACTACTTTCTTTAAAAAAAAAAAAAAAAGTCCAGACAAACTCATGTTCTTGACTTGCCTAGAACTCACCACAGAACAGATATTGAGGGGAAAACAACTAGCCCCAAATCTCAGATGCTTGCAGAGAGAGACTGAATTTGATGCTTACACCTTGAGCAGTGCCACTGGACACCAGCTCTAATGGAGAAGATGAACAATGCAAGATCAGATAGAAAAACTCAGTGGAAAGAAGGAAACGGTAAGAAATAATCAAGCAAAAATGCTAGAAATCAACAACATAATAAGAAATATGAGAATTTCAAGAAACAGACTGATCAGTAGACTCGACATAGATGAGGAAGAAAATCAGAAAACTTGAAGGTAGGTCAACAGAAACTAAACCAAACTGAAACACAAAGAAAAAAAGCAGGAAAAAAACAGGGCACCTAAGAGCTGTAGAATGATACCAAATAGTCTGACATACATGTCAGTGGAATCCCAGAGGGAAAAGAAAGGAAGAATAGGCAGAAGAAATACTTGAAAACTGAATAGCCAAAAATTTTCAAAATTGATGACAGTATCAAAGCACTATTCCAACAGCTCAGAAAACTCTGAGCAGGATAAATACTCCTCCTGCAAAAGAAAATAATATAATACAATGCAATATACTAACTCATATCATACTGAAACTGCAGAAAACAAAATACAAACAGAAAATCTTACAGTCAGTCAGAGAAAAAAAAGATGCATTTCATATCTAGGAACAAAAATAAGCATTACATCAGACTCCTTATCAAAAACCATGCATGATAGCACAGTAAAATAACATCTTAAAGGTGACGAAGGAAAAAAATGGTCAAGCAAGAACTTGTCCAGCAAAAATATCTTTCAAAAAGGAAAAATTTCTCAGACAAAAACTAAGGGAATTAATCTCCAGCAGATTTATTCTACACAAAATGTTAAAGGAAGTTCTTCAGATAGAAGGAATATGATAACCAGACAGAAACCTGGATCTACACAAAGAAATACAGAGCCCTGGAAGTGGATAAATGAGGGTAAAGATAAAACTTTTTTTCCTTACCTTGAATTGCTCTAAAGTTAAATGACTATCTCAAGCAAAAAGAGCAGCAATGCGTTGTGTGTTCATGGCATACGTACAAGTAACATGTATGACAACAATAGAACAAAGGCAGAAGGGAAATGGGAATATACTGTTGTCAGGTCATTAAACTACAATGAAGCAGTGTAAGTTATATAAAAGTAAACTGAATAAATACATGTAATGCAAACTTTAGGACAATTAGTTTTAAAATTAAACAAGAGATATAAATAATTGGTGAGATAAAAAAAGAATCATGAGAAATGCTGAACTTTTTTGAAATTTGTAACTCAGAAGACAGAAAAATGAAACAATAGATGAAGCAAACAAAAAACAGCAACATTTTAATACAAGTATCAATATATAAATAATTACATTAATGTAAAGGGTATAAACATCAAAGTTAAAGACAGTATTGAATTGGATTTTAAAAAGTGATGTTGTTTCTAAGTAATCTACTTTCAATCTAAAGACATAGGTTAAAAGTAAACTGATGGGAACATATACTGTGAAACAATAATAAGGCTTCAGCAGTTATGTTAATATCAGAAAAAGTAAGTTCCAAACAAAGAATACTACTAAAGACAAACAGGAACATTACATAACAATAAAAGAGTCAATATTCCAGGAATATACAACAATACAAAATATTTATGCACTTAAAAAGAGAGTTACAAACATGCAAAGCAAAAACAGAAAACTGGAAGAATGAGACAAATACACATTACAGTTGGAGAGTTCAGTATTTCTCTCAGTAATTAACAGAACAAGAAAAGATGAAATCAGTATGGATACCAAATTCCTTAAAAACACTATGAATCACCTCGAGCTAATTGACATTTATAAAAAAATCTCACACAAAATACACATTGCTTTCAAGGGCACATGGAACATTTACCATACTCTAGGCCATAAAATAAACTTTAAAAAGTTCAAAAGAATGGAAATCATGCAAACAATGTTCCCTGACCATAACAAAATTAAACTACAAATTAACTAAACTATATCTGGAAATCTCAGATGTAGCTTAGTTAATCATTTAGAAATTAAACCACCCACTTCTAAATTACCCCATGGGTGAAAGAAGTCTCAAGAGAAATTATAAAATATTTTTTTTTTTTTTTTTTTTTTTTTTTTTGTGGTACGCGGGCCTCTCACTGCTGTGGCCCCTCCCGTTGCGGAGCACAGGCTCTGGACGCGCAGGCTCAGCGGCCATGGCTCACGGGCCCAGCCGCTCCGCGGCATGTGGGATCTTCCCAGACCGGGTCACGAACCCGTGTCCCCTGCATCGGCCGGCGGCCTCCCAACCACTGCGCCACCAAGGAAGCCCCTATAAAATATTTTAAACTAAATGAAAATTAAATGAATACAACGTATTCATTTAAAACAGTGTTCAGAGGGAAATTTATAGCATTACATGCTGTTATAAGAAAAAAAAGAAAGGTCTAAAATAAATAATCTGGGACTTCCCTGGCAGAAGACTCTGGGCTTACACTGCAGGGGGAGTGGTTTGATCCCTGGTCAGGGAACTAAGATCCCACATGTGGTGTGGCATGGCCAAAAAAATATTAATAATAAAAATAAAATAAATAATCTAAGCTTCCATCTTAACAAACTAGAACAAAGAGCAAATTACACTCAAAGCTAACAGAAGGAAGAAATTAATAATAAAGGTAGGAACAGAAATAAATGAAATTAAAAACACTAACATTAAAGACAATATCAATGAAGTCAAAAGCTGGTTCTTTTAAAGAACTGTAAAATTGATAAACCTCTAGCCAGACATAACAACAAAGAAAGTGAAAACCCAAATTACCTATAACGGGAATGAACATCCACAGAGACCCTCACATATACATTTAGGTCCATAATCCATGTTTGCCAGGGGGTGGGCAGAGAGGGATGAACAGGAGGAGCACAGAGGATTTTTAGGGGGTTGAAGCTATTCTGTGTATTATAATGATGGATACATGTCATTACACATGTCTCCAAACCCACAGAACATAAAACCCCAAAAGTGAACCCTAAGGTAAACTATGGACTTTGAGCGACAATGATGTGTCAATGTACGTTCATCAGTTTAAAAAAAAAAAAAATGACAGGTTAAGTGGTTAAGAATCCGCCTGCTGATGCAGGGGACACAGGTTCGAGCCCTGGTCCGGGAAGATCCCACCTGCCACGTAACAACTAAGCCCGTGCACCACAACTACTGAAGCCCGTGCTCTAGAGCCCACGAGCCACAACTACTGAGCCTGCATGCCACAACTACTGAAGCCCGCACACCTAGAGCCCGTGCTCCACAACAGTAGAAGCCACTGCAGTGACAAGCCTGCACACTGCAAGGAAGAGTAGCCCCCGCTCGCCGCAACTACAGAAAGCCCACGTGCAGCAACAAAGACCCAATGCAGCCAAAAATTAAATTTTTAAAAAAGACAAATGACAGACTGACAAAATACTGACATTTATAACAAAGGGTTAATGTCCAGAGCATATTTTTTAAAACTGTGAAATCAGCAACAACAAAAAATTTAAAGCAATAAAAATGGGCAAAGAACCAGAATAAAAAATTCAAAGAAATACAAATGGATATAACATGGAAAAGCACGGTCAATCTCATCACATATCAGCAAAAGTAGCAATGAAACAATGAAGAAGATTGGCAAAAATAAGGTTGATAATATGCACTGGCAAGGGTGTGGGGAAATGTACAGCCACATATGCCTTTGGTCAGAGTGTAAACTGGTATACCCTTTAGGGTAATTTAATAGATATCTATAAAAATTTTTAAAGCACAGATAACAGATATCTTAAATTTTTTTAAATGCACACACACAGTATTTATATTTAGGGTCACATCACACTAGTTCAGGCCAAGGGACCACGAGCAAAAGAATTGTGTGTCCCCTCTGGAGAAAAACCATTTCATTTCTGGCTCTGTCTCCTCATGCTCGTAACACCAAGGAAGCCATAAACTGTTTTTGGTGCAGCTGCAGGAGAGTTAAGCCTCCATCATCAGCCTGGGCCCCTGAGGGGCTGGGTGGAGCTGACCCCCCCCCCCAACCCGCCCTCCTCATGCAGCATGAGTGAAAAATAAAACTCTGTTGCATTAAACCACTGGGAATAAAAACCGCACAAATCGTTGACCCAGCACTTTGTCTTCTGGGTTATCTATCCCGACTGTACAACTGTTTCTAAAGGGAAAAAGAAATCAAGGCAGACCATCATCTATCAAAGGAGAATGATTAAAGAAATTAAAACAGAGCTATATGCTTTGATATAATAGTATGACTCCATTTCTGTTAAAATACACATAAGCAAATGGATACAGGGCTAGAATAATTCACTGTTAATTGTCTATAACTGTTGCTTAATTCTTTTTTTTTTTTTTTTTTTTTTTGTAATTTTTTTTGTGGTACGTGGGCCTCTCACTGTTGTGGCCTCTCCCGTTGCGGAGCACAGGCTCCGGACGCACAGGCTCAGCGGCCATGGCCCACGGGCCCAGCCGCTCCACGGCACATGGGATCCTCCCGGACCGGGGCACGAACCCACGTCCCCTGCATCGGCAGGCAGACTCCCAACCACTGCGCCACCAGGGAAGCCCATGTTACCTAATTCTTAACAACGCTCGGCTCTCAGGCTGGGAGTGGGATCAGGAAAGAGGCACTAAGGGGATCTTTCATTTTTATTCAATAGTCTTCTGCAGTTTAACTTTTCTCGGTGCAAGCTATTTATATAGCATCCGTGCCACTGTTAAATCAATAAAAATATTTTCAAATAAATGCATTTCCTATATAACCTAAACGACCAGCTAGAAGATATAATGGGAAAACTGAGCCCATTCCAAAAAGCAACCAGAAAGATTAAATAGCAGAGGTTAACTTTTACAAGAAATATTGAGAAACTGTAAGAGGAAAAACCACAAAATTCTGCTGAGATAGTTTAAAGGCCTCAAATGAATGGAGCTATATGTACAATGCTTCTGGGTGGGAAATCTTAATACATTAAAGATGTCAGATTGCAACCAACTGATCGATAAAAATCATGCAGTTACAATCAAAATCCCAATGGGTCCATTTTCAGAACTGTTCAAAATGATTCTCAAGTACCTCTGGAAGAATTAAACAGAAATAGTCAAGAGATTTTGAAAAAGAAGAAAAATGAGGAGGCACTTCCACAATTATATAATAAAGCACGATATAAAGCCACAATCATTGTGAGTATAGTATTTGGGCAGGAAAAAAAATCAAATGAATAAGAGATGAAGCCCGGAAACAGCCCTCAGTATATTAGGAAATAGAATCTGAAAGGGAAAAAAAGTGGCATCAAAAATTAGTGCCAAAAGGAAGAATTCTTGGATAAGTGGGATGATTCAATAGGAATGGGGTGAGAAGCAGATCCTCACCTCACAATAGAGGAATCAGAGTTCAGTGTTTGTTTAAATCTAATTCCAGATGGTTCTGAGAGTCAGAAAGCTGAAGGACACACACACCACCACCACCACCACCGCATACAAAACTGAAAACCTAGAATAAAATGGAGGTGGAGAGCCAACTGATTTTTAGTTGAAAGATACCCTATATTTAAAAAGAATAATTTTTCACTCTGAAAAAATTTGTATATAAAAATAGAAACAAAATCAAAAGGCACACAGTAAAATGGAAAAAAATCAAGAGACATTTCAGACAAAAGCGTAAGTAATTACCACATGAAAATCTCAGGAACATCATTAAGAAAGGTACATAAATGAGCAAAGGGCATGAAGAAACTCTTCACAGATGGTATATACAAATGGCTATTAAATATGTAAAAACACTTTAATTAATGAGTGAAAATGTAAACAAAAACAAGAATGAGGTGCTCGTTTTTATCCATCAAATTAAAGGTTTTTTCTGAAAATCAATAGTGCTTAATGCTGACAAGGGGATGGACCCCTTGATGTACCACTGTGAAGCGCCACAACTTCCAGAAGGGAATTTTTTTTTTTTACATCTTTATTGGAGTATAATTGCTCTACAATGGTGTGCCAGTTCCTGCTTTATAACAAAGTGAATCAGCCATACACACACACATGTTCCCTTATCTCCTCCCTCTTGCGTCTCCCTCCCTCCCACCCTCCCTATCCCACCCCTCTAGGTGGTCACAAAGCACCGAGCTGATCTCCCTGTGCTATGCGGCTGCTTCCCACTAGCTATCTATTTTACGTCCGGTAGTGTTTACATGTCCCCGCGCCACTCTGTCGCTTTGTCACAGTTTACCCCTCCCCCTCCCCATATCCTCAAGTCCATTCTCTAGTAGGTCTGTGTCTTTATTCCTGTCTTACCCCTAGGTTCTTCATGACATTTTTTTTTCCAGAGGGAATTTTATAATATATATTAAGAGCCTTGAACACCAATACTCCTTGACCCAGTAATGCCTCTTCAAGGACTCCAAAAACTTGGCAAAGCATCATACATGTCTACTGCAGCATACATGGAAGCAGACTAAAATGTAAATCTTTAACAAACAGGTTAAAATGAAACGGGTACGCTCTAAAAATTGTATCTACACATAGGCTTTAATGATGTGGAAAAGTGATGAAATATTAAATGGAAAAGAATGATTTTCATAGCTTCAGGGAATCCTACATTGTTCCAGTTATGGCCCTTAACAAGTAACATCTTTCTGTGTGCACTCCCTTTGCAGTGGGACCTCACCTCTCTTCTTATCAAATGGTGGAGTGTATTTTCCAACGCTTGAATCTGGAGCAGGCTCATGACTTGCTTCAACCACCACAATGTGGTAGAAGTGACGTCATTCAACTCCAAACTCTGAATAAGCCTTAAGAGACACTGTAGCTTCTAATTTCACCTCCTTGGTCCACTGCCCTGAGACCACCAGGTAAAGAAGCTGGTCTAGCCTACAGAGGATGAGAGGACCAGAGGTGCCCAGCCAGCTGCCAGTACCTTGTGCCAGAAAGGTGAGTGAAGCCTCCTTGGACCATCCATCCCAGCTGCATGAGTAAGCCCAAGACACCGACAGAGATCAACCAGCGCACCCACTGAATCATGAGAATGATAAACTGTTATTTTTCAGCCACTAAGTCTGTAGCTGATATAAAATTGTATTAGAGAACTAGCTCAATCATGTAACATACGACACACGTAACCTTAGACAAAACGACAAGAAGGAAATATTAACAGGAATAGAAAACCTTATTTATAGAATTATCTCAAACATGCAGAATACACACACCTGGGAAAAAAGAGAGGAAAGGCTGTGAATGCTATATCCAGGGAGTAGGAATCGAGTTGAGTATCTTCATTATACTCTTTTATATTTATGAATTTCCTTTTATTCACAGAAAAACACATGTATATAGCATTATGCTTTAAAAATTCATTTATTTCCCCAACTAGATTGTGAACTCTTTGCTGCTAAGTAAAGACTATGTCTTTCGACTGTGGACCTGAAGGCTTGTCACGTAGCAGGTGAACAATAAATGTTTGATAAATGAAAACATGAAGCACCTGGGCGTCACAGATTCCGGATTTTTGGGCTGTGGCTGCCAAACTCCTCTTGCCCCCCAGCTTTCCCCTAATGTCCAACGGACCAGACCTAGTGCCCAGGGGTCAATGACCACCCATCCAAGTTGCCCTACGGCAGGTCTCCTGGCCGCCGTGTGCTGGCTCAGGCCAAAGGGACTTCCTGTGGGGTCCTCTAGGGACTGTTCTGGTTACCCTGTATCATCATATCGTTTCTAGATTAACCATATAAAATTACTGTTATCATTTCAATGTAACACTCCAAGCAGCCACAGCTGTTCTCTCAGAGCTAATACAAAATATAGAACTCGTTTATTCATTCAACAAACACTTTATTGAGTGCTTATCATGTGCCAGGCGCTATGGTAGACACCAGAGGTACAATGGTGAGTAGAATCAAATGTGGTCCTTATTCTCATGGGCGTACAGTCTAGTGGGGGAGGCAGATACTGATCAATAACATCACCAATAAACATATGACAAACACTAAATGTTTGGAAAGAATTCACTGCTTGACCCCGGCTACCAAGAAACAATTAGTTATACTGAATTATCAACCTGGAAGCATGGGACAGCCCCAGAGGAAACCATTCCCCTTCCTACACAAAAGTAATTAGCACAGGTGACAAGAATGCTCTAGGTTATAGAAAATATGGACAAGAATGAAGTTGAGAAGGTCTGTGGTGTGGACAGGGACCACCTGGAAGAAGGAAAAGGAGGAAACAAGGGCTGTGGGTGCAGGCTTCCTGGCCTTCTGCCCAGACCATGCAATCAAACATCTTCATCAGAGTGAGGCAGACAGAGGACTGTGTCTCATTCATGGGGAGCAGAGGTGGGTGTAGGAAGGGCTGGCTCTTTGACTGCCTGGCTAAGGGACTGGATGAATCATACCTAGAGACTCACTTCCTGGCAGATGAAGTGAAGGTCTGAGCTGCAGCAGTCAGAGACTTCCACCTCTGTTCTGGCAAGTCCTACAAATGGATGGAGGTGTCATGTCACAAGAAGTCACCTCGGGGCAGTGTGGCCAGTGAATATCCCCCCTTCTAAGTTCATCCACCCAGAGCCAGCCACTCTGCTTGGGGAGAAATCAGAGATCCGCCTGATACAGCATTTGGAGCTAAAAGAACATTTCCAGACAATAAAAAATAAATGTGAAAAACCTTGAACAAGATGATCCTTGTTTAAGGAGACTTCTGGAAATTTCCTTCTGGTTCTATGACTTTAAATGCTCTGGTAGAGAAGTAGCCTCAAAGAGGCCAGAACACAAAGCTTCCCCAGGTTGCCTTCACCAAACTGCAGACGCTTTAGTGGTGTCATTCTGATGTCTAAGCCCACACTGAAGTCATAATCCTCTCCTCATTTTTAACAGACTGCATGTTTGCACAAAATGGGTTACTCTGTTTGTAACAGAATGGCCACATCTAGCCCTCCAGAAAGACAGACCCATTAAGTTAGGGGAACGAATCTCATCTGAACCCTGGCACAGGTCAGGGCTGGTACTTCAAGGGGGCTGTAATACAAGGCACAATTGTTTCATTGCCATTCACGGGGAAAATTCCAGTAAGAGACCATTGATGTCTCTTACACCACAAGTGTCTTCTCTTCCAATATGGCGTCAGGGTACTGAGGGAGTCTAGATCACCTTACAATTATCCAGAAAGCAAGGCAAATGGTTCCTCTTCCAACAGGAGGGCTCAGAGAGCCAAACTCCTCATTGGTGGGGCAAAGATGGCACCCTTCCCTCCCCTGTGTGCCATGAGAAGGTTGTGGAGGATGTTAGGTCAACGGAAAAACCAGCATGGGTTGGAAGGATAGGAGGAAACTCTCATTCACCAATAGGAAATAGAAAAGTCACAGCCATTATCTTGGTACAGCCTCATCACTCCCTTAGAAGGAGCCAACACCATCCCATGTTGAGGATGAGGCTCAGAGAAGATTTCCATCAAGGAGAAAACTCAGCCTGTCCCTTGAGAATACAAAGGGTATCACTGTACCGAAGAGGCAATCAATACGCACTAGCTGGTAGTCAGACCTCCTTTTAAAAATGAACAAATAGGGGCTTCCCTGGTGGCGCAGTGGTTGAGAATCCACCTGCCAATGCAGGGGACACAGGTTCGAGCCCTGGTCTGGGAAGATCCCACATGCCGCGGAGCAACTGGGCCCGTGAGCCACAACTACTGAGCCTGCGCGTCTGGAGCGGCCCCCGCTAGCCCCGACTAGAGAAAGCCCTCGCACAGAAACGCAGACCCAACACAGCCAAAAATGAATAAAGAAATAAAAATTAAAAAAAAAAAAAGAAAATGAATTCAATATAATGTGGTACATGCTCTTTAAAAAAAATTGAACAAATAAATAAAAGGCATGGTCTTCTTTTTAAACTTATAAATGGAAAATACTAGACGCTCATTTTGTAGTTCAAATTCTTTTCAGCCCCAAAGTATGAAGACAGAGCAGACAGGAATCTGGTAATGATGGAATCTGTATTACAAAGTAAAACTGATGCAATCCTTACTTATTATAAAGCAAAGTGAGGCAATTACCTACCTACATTCCTATTTTTAAATACAAAGATAAAAACTCTCTTCTGGAAACACAACTCCTGTTTGCAAATTGAATAGAAGCATAAGACACCAGTCCAACAACAGGAAATACAAATAGAAGCAGCACAGTGAGGACTTCCCTGGTGGCGCAGTGGTTGAGAATCCGCCTGCCAATGCAGGGGACATGTGTTTGAGCCCTGGTCTGGGAAGATCCCACAGGCCGTGGAGCAAAAAGCCCATGTGCCACAACTACTGAGCCTGTACTCTAGACCCCACATGCCACAACTACTGAAGCCTGCACACCTAGAGCCCGTGCTCCGCAACAAGAGAAGCCACCGCAATGAGAAAACCACGCACCACAACGAAGAGTAGCCCCCCCTCGCCTCAACTAGAGAAACCCCGTGCACAGCAACGAAGACCCAATGCAGCCAAAAATAAATAAATTTATTTTAAAAAGAAAAGAAAAGAAAAAGCACAGGTTGTTCTGCTTATAACTTGTTTTGAAAACACACATTTGTTCCAGTACGACTGATATGAAGGTACAATTTGAACATAATGCAAACTTTGTGTTCACGTGTGCAGTTTTCACCCATCAGAAACACGAGGTGAATGCAGAAACCCACACAAAATGTGCACTCACACGCGCACACACACACGTCACACATCTATCAGCCGCCTCACTTCGCCATGTGTGTTATGAGCCACAGCGATCCACAACTTTCCTCGAGCCAGACAACCCTCCTTCCAAACTCACAACCACTCTTCAGCTGCAGCCCTTCTCAAACCCACTTCCACAGGCCAACTTCCAGTCACATGTATTGCTGTAGGTATGTGTTTCTTAACCATTTAGCATGTGCAGAACTGTGCTGCCTTCCTTTTTTGACTGTGTCACTGACAACGTTTTTGAGCTTTGTGCCTTAATCTCACTTCTCCCATAAACCCTGTGGGTTATTATTCCATGATTCTGGATAGCATGGTGATTTTTAGGGACACCTAAGTCGCTTCAAACAGAACTTGCTGTACGTGGAAAAATGTTCTTCCACGGTTGATTTAATTTTTTAAGGAAATACACAGCCTTTTAAACTGGTACAGCCCTTCTAGTGGTCATATAAGTTATGCCCATGTCTTTTGACCAAGTAATCCCATTCTAGGAAACATAAAACATAATTCAACAGGGATTGCAGACATAATTTAACAAGAAAAAGGAAACAAGACATGTGAAGATGTTCATTGTGAAACTGATGGGTGTGTGTGTATGCAAAGCCATGGAACATTAGAATTACAACGACTATGTAACCCAATAGTAAATGACTGTAATATATAGTTTGTTAAGTGGAAAAGGGAAAAAAATGTATGTAAACTGATTAACAGTATGAAAACAAAGTCTGGGAAAAACAATATTTGTTTACACAAGCACACACACACAAGCACACAGAGTTGTGTTTTAAATTCTTAAAAAGCTAAGTCACCAAGAAGGATTTTCAATAAGCTAATTTTCAGTTTTGCTAAAAATCAGAAATAGTTCTTCGCTGCGTATCACATACCCAGCACACTATTTATTTCAAGATGTGAAGGAAGTAATTTGAAATTTTAGTTTCGTGAATACATATTTTTGCACCAGTACCAATCTGCACCCTGAACTACAGCTGGTTATCTTCAGTCCGTCACTAAAACTAATCTGCAGCCTGCTGCTTTCTGTAAACATGGAAACAATGGTCCCTTTGCAACATGCAAATACACAGGGCAAAACATACCAACAGAAAGTAAAGGTTTTATTGAAAGACTGGAGAATTGTACAATGCTTACAGGCTGACTGTGTTAATGGGAAAAGAAGTGGGAGGGTTTGATGGAAGCAGGGCCATTACCAAGAACACAGCTTTCTGGACTAACCAGATGGCCAACAGGAAGTGAGGATTTTTCACGTTTAGCACAGAAGGAACCACCCAATGGGTTCTGTGAAAACTATAAACTCTGTATCTTTTTTTTTTTTTTTTTTTTTGAGGGATCTTCCGGGACCGGGGCACGAACCCGTGTCCCATGCATCGGCAGGCAGACTCCCAACCACTGCGCCACCAGGGAAGCCCTAAACTCTGTATCTTGAACCATTCATGCCAGAATCTCTGAATCAGTCCAAATTCTCATGCGGGAAAGCAGACATTGACAACGTGGAGGGGAAGTGGGTGGACACGCCTGTGTGCACACCTGGGCGGGGGCAAAGATGGGACCACTTTGAATGTTTAATAGAAAGTCCTATTCTTATTAACATTTTGTGAATTGGCTTTCCCATACCAAAAAGCTCTCTCCTCCTCTGAACACCTGGGACGCAGAGTAGAAAGGAGTGGATCTTAACAGCTCTGGGGGTTCATTCGAGCTGTTTGCTGGGTTACCCTCAGCAAATTGCTTGACTTCTCTGAGCCTCCCTTTCCTCTTCAGAAATGCAGGGATAACTGTCTCTCAAATGGCTGTTCTGAGGACTGAATGTTTTAAAAAGCAACACCCCTGGCCCTAAGAGGGCTTAACAAATACTCATTAAATCTGAAGCCTAGTATTCCAAGAGACAATCCTATTGCCTCTACTCCTCAACTTGACCCCATCCCTGATGTCCCCAGAAAGAACATAATGCCCTGGCTGACTGCATTCAATATGGCACCGAGGGATGGGCACCCCAGCAGGATCCTGAATTATCATTTATGCAGCCAGCACTGGAATGGACCAACCAGCTTCACTCACCCCGACTGCCGCAGCCATGTGTGTAGGGGATGACGAGATTGGGTGGAAAAGGGGAGAGTGAGTGCTAAGAATTGCTCTTTACACTTTAAAAGAAAAAGAAAAAACCCAACCACTGCTCACTGTGATTCAACTGAATGCAATTAAGTTGTGTCTGTTTTAAGATAATGTCCAAAAACTTCCTCCAAAATAACCACTTGATGACCTGGAGACTGTGCATGAAATCACTGGTGTAAGGGAGAGCTGCCTGGTGTCCTTTGTCTGCCCTTGAAATTCTCTCTGATTCATTCATCAGCATCACTACGATGCAGGTTGCTGGTTCCTGTACATGTCAGTTAGCCCCTCACATCTCCCAGTACCTCGCCACAGCAGCAAGAAATCGAATACTTGTGGACATGAATGTGGCAAACCAATCCCATCCCGAGCAGCAGCACAGGGGAAGCCGTATCTCCCCCGCCGCCACCCACTGCATGGGAAAAGGTGGGCTACCAGGAGGAGGAGGAAGGAGGACTCCTTAAGCCTGAGCAGGGTGCTTGGAATGGAAAATCTTAATGCAAACCCCTCTCCTTGAAAGGTGCATATGGTAAAGCAGCCCTGAGCTGCAGTTCTGCACAGATCTGGAGCAAAGGGAAATGGGTTGCGAAAAGAAAATGCAGTTGCTACCAGACACATCTGTTGCCCTTCATTTGATTTATGTAGCATGTACAGCTGGCTCTGTCAATTTGCTATCCACTGGGTGTCACAAGCTCAGTGACGTCCAGCCCAAGGGGCACTGGTCTCCTTGGTAGAAAATAGGGACTTTCTGCCAATACCTAACAGAGGGACGACCGGGGGAGGCCACAGGGATATTGGAAGCCGAGGGCACCGAGGTCCAGTGGGTGTGGCTTCATTAATAAAGGGTTTAGCTACAGACCAGAGCCTCTCTACGGCCCCCAGCAGCCCTACTTACTAGCACACGACTATCTCTTCCAGACAGCGTGTTCCTTGAGGGTGTGGCCTGTGATCTACTAAACTCTGTCTTCTTCTCCTGCAGCTCATAACACCCTGTGCAACTCATAGCACATGGTAGACACTTAACAAGTGCTAGGATGGGAGATGGGTACAAGGGTGGGCAGAAATGTGGATGAAAACATGGATGGATGGAGAGGTGGACAGAGTCTGAAGAGAAGCCAGGAGGGGCTGTCAGTACACTACACTGGGGGAAACTCTGAAACCATTCAGGTGACTCAATCGGATTGTCATCTGCTATCTGTAAACACCCAGAAGATTGGCAGCATTTTAAACTAAATCAAATGGCCATTCGGATGTACTGTAGCAGCAGCTGTGGGTCACTCTTCAAGATGTTCCATTTGAACCATATTGAAACTTAACCCAGAGCTCAAAAGATCCCTCTAAACCTCTGATTAGCTTCAGAGAATCAATGGTCATCTGGGGATGACCATGACCTTTGACACCACCCTGCCTCTATCAGTAGAGTTTGTGGAAGTGACCCTGTGTGACTTCTGTGCCTAGACCGTAAAAGTGCCATTCATTTCCACCATGCTCTCTTGGGATACTCATTCTTGGAACCCAGCAGCCAGGTTGTGAGGAAACCCAAGAGAGCCCCTATGGAAAGACCACACTAGGTGTTCTAAGCTCACAACACAGCTCAGGTCCCAGCCAACAGCCAGCATCAACCGCCAGACATGCAAGCGAAGATGCTTCCAGATGATTCCAGCCCCCGGCCATCAAGCCCTCAGGTCTTCCTAGTGGAGGTCCCAGACACTGTGGAGCGGAGACAAGCTGTTCCTAGGTTCCCTGTCTGAATTTCTGACGGCAGAATCCGCCAGCATTTTTTAAATGTTTTACACCATTAATTTATGGGATGGTTTGTTTTACAGCCATGTTAATTGGAACACTGGAACTGAAACATCCATCCCCAAACCCAAACCACTGAGCTCAAGCCTTGACACTGAGCCTCCATCCTATTAGCCCCTAGACTGCAGGGGTGGCCCTTTCCTCCTTTAGCCTTAGATACTCTGGGGGGTCTTACTACCAAACATCAATAAAATAAACAAGTCAAGAGACTGCTGCCCATCTGGTTTGTCACCCACCATGTATATATCTGTTCTGTATGTCACACATTAGATCAGACTTCCTTGGACCTGCCACAGTTCTGGCTGCTTCAGTAAAGTCATCTCTGACCCCAGCTCTCTCTGCTTCCCCAGCTGTTCTGGTCCATAAATCCCAGCATACCTCCCATAGATGCCAACCCGGGAACTACGAGAAGAAATACTATCTCCGCATTCCACGTTCAATCCAAGTAACTCTGAGGCTCACCTGAGGCTGCCAAGTGAAAGGTACCTTAGTCCAAAAGTAGGTTACCACGGCACTTGATCAAAGCTCCAGTTTCAGAGATGAGAGGAAAGGTGAGCATTTATAACGCTCCCTTAGTGGACAGGCAGATTCCACAGAGCAGCATCAAAACGGTATTTCTATCCATCCCACTGGGTGGGAGGGAGCCAGGGCCTCGGAGCAGCCTCGGAGCCCCTGAAGGCACTCAGGAGCAGAGACATAACCCTGAGACAGAAACACCAGCAGACACAGAGCGGTTGGTTAAGCTCACACAGATGAGTGGTTACACCTGACTCACCTGGAGGAGCAATGGAGGTGAGACCAGAGTCTGCCTAACTGAAGCACGATGCACAAACGCAACTGGGACATTGGTCAAGCCATGAGCCGCTGTGGCTGCAAGGACCAGGCAGCAGAGAGAGGAAGAAGTGTTGTACCTGGCCCAGGCCCTGAGGAAGGAGGGGCTCACACACACTGTGCTCCTGTATCTTGGCACTGGCCTGAGAATACAGCAATCTGTGTGGGAACCCAAGTCATGACCTCTTCACAATCAACAGCGACCCCTGGCTAGGGAAGGCGACAACCAGCATCAACACCCCAACTAAGCAGCTACCCAAGAGGAGTAGTTATTTTGACAATCAGAGCATCTCACCCTTGCCTCCCGTAAGGCTCTCCGTTGGCACCGCCCTAGGGC
This sequence comes from Neophocaena asiaeorientalis asiaeorientalis, assembly GCF_003031525.2. Classification (NCBI taxonomy): domain Eukaryota; kingdom Metazoa; phylum Chordata; class Mammalia; order Artiodactyla; family Phocoenidae; genus Neophocaena; species Neophocaena asiaeorientalis. Next base: position 8,560,212 of record NW_020185335.1, read on the forward strand.
ACCACCAGCCTCTCACAGCAGCCTCCAAATGGAAAACCCTACACCACCCTGGCATCCCTTCCCCCATTCTCCATCCTCCCTCCAGAGAGGGTTTTCACAATGAAAATCTAATCAGGCTGCCCACCCTCCAACCCTGCTTAATAGTCTTCAATGGCTTCCCACTAATCAAAGCAGAAAGTGTAAAATCCCTAATAGCGACTATGGGGCCCTGCCCAGTGTGGCATCTCCCTGCACCTCCTGCCCCTTCACCCTCCCCCTCCACCTCACTCTCTACCCTCCAGCCACTTTCTGGAATCACCTATGCCCCTGACCCTCACCTCAGGGCCCAGCCCTGGTGCTCTGGAGGGTGCGTTCATCTCCCATCTCTCTTCCCCTAATTAACTCCTATCCACCCCTTAGATGCAAGCAGTGGGTTCTGAGCCAGACTTCCTGGGTTCAAATTCCAGCCCTGCCCCTGACTTGCAGTTATGCCCTGGGGCAGAGGTCTACCTACAGTCTGTCATACAGAGTGAAGTAAGTCAGAAAGAGAAAGACAAATACTGTAAAAATGAAGTCCCTCCTGGGGGATGATAATCATTCCTGCTTCATGGGGTTATTACGAGGATTACAGAGTTAAGATATGTAAATTAGGTAAGTCACAGGGCCTAGCACATAAAAAGCACTCAGTAACTGTGGGATCCTTACTCTTATCTCAGCTCAAATATCACTTCCACAGAGAGAAGCCTCATGTGGTTCCCCACACTAAGATTCCTTCATTAAATGCTCTTTCCTTCAGAGCACTTACAGCTTTGTAATTATACATCCTTTAGCGGGACTATTTGACTAGTGTATGTCCCACCCACTGGTCCAAGAGTGGGGTATGTGTCTGCTTTTGCCCACATGATAGATGGTAAACTATCCCATAATAGATAAAACAGTGATAACCTGCAGCTGCCGTGATACTGAGCACCTCATATGCACAATTCCATTTAATCCTCACATCCCCCCGCTGGGAGAGACCATCGTACCTGATTTACAGATGTGGAAACTGAGGCTTTCAGAGTTAAAGTGCTTGCTTTAAGGGTCAAGGGTTGAACTTGAGCCTACCCACTCCAGTATCTAAGATCTGTATCACCCGACCGTCTTGACCAGAGCTGACTTACCGCTCCCAGGCAAACAGGCTGGGATGGTGGCCAGGCTCGGGAGTACGACTGGCCACAACAGGGAAAGGATGCAGCTGAAAGAGGTGCAGTCGGGCAGTCACAAAGTCCAGTCTGGCAAACGTGACCTGACACCCAAGGCGACGAGTGGATGAGTGGTGGGTTGCAGGATGGAACATCTAGAACAGTAGGCCGGCAGGCAGGCTCAGGAAAGCCTGCCCAGGGAAGAGGGTCCCAGCAGCCAGGCCTTGGTTGGAGACAGAAGCCTGGTCCCTAAGAAAGGTACTGACCAGAGGCAGGGAAGGCCTGGGATCTAGAGAAACAGGGAAGTACGAAGGTAGCAAGGACTTAGGGCCAGGAAACAATGCAGTGACCCAGGCACAGAACCAGGAAGCCAGACAAATTGTTCTTGGCAAACAAGACCAAAGTTGTCAGAAGTGGGGCACGAGCTCTGCACTTGACGACTTAATGCTCCCAGGGAACCGGGCAAGAGCCCTGGGTTCCCAAGGGACTGCTTTGACGAGAACAACGCTCATCTATCCCTTCAATAAGTACTGACGGAGCACCTGTTATGTCTCTGGCCCAGGCCAGGCCCTGGAGATGGAGCCTTGAACAAGACAGACACAGCCCTTGCCTCCTGTGAGCTTGAAGTCAAGGCAGTGTTTCTCAAACCAGAGTCTGGGGACCCTCTGGGGGTGTTTGTAAACAAGAAGATTCCTGGGCCCTGCCCCAGCAGGAAGTTAGAAGCGGGAACTTGTGTGGTCTTGACTAAGTCACCTAACTTCTCAGAGCCTCGGTTTCCCCATTTGAAACCGGGAAATAAGACTGGCTCACGGGTTGCTGTATTAAATGTACTCGGCACGTAGGAGGGATTCAACACAGGCCAGGATCATCATGGCCACCATTTACACCTCCCGCATCACCATCTGAGAATACAGTCTATGAGACTTCATTTGAACAAGACCACTAGTCACTGGCATGCACTACATTTGGAGAATCACTGCACTGTTTTTAGCTCTGCAGGCAGTTCCGGCTCTTCCAACGAGGGGATCAGCCAGCAACTCAAAATTGAGACAAACAAGTATCTGCATTCAAGGCCGCCTGGAGGAAAACAAGGTCATCTGGGACCCCGGCTCAGAACCCGTGCACGCTGTCGTCTCCCCTAGAAGCCCAGACTGGGCGACAGGAAGCAAGGCGGCCACCCCCGACTGCTTCACGCTGTGCAGTCATGGGGGACAGGAAGCACCTTGCTCACAGCTTGCGTCTGTCTGTGCAGAGATGATGACTCGGCCCAAGGGGAAACTGAGAAGTCACCAAGTCTGCCTTGGCCACTTCTTTCTGGCCCCAGCCCTCCGTGAATTCAGGGGGAGCTTCAAGAGCACCATGGATATTCCCTGTGCTGGGTCATTTCCCAGCAACAATCCCGTCTCCTGTGCCTTGACGTTAAAGCAATTACAGAGTAAAACGACATGTAGGCAGAAACAAGCAGATCACGGATGAGGGTGTAAAGATAGGGAATCCAGGTTCCTGCAGGGCTCTGAAACTGGGCAATATTCGCACCAGCTGAGGAGAGAAACCCACTCGGCTGCTCTAGAGCCTCTCTCCACTTCCCCTTACCGCTCCCCCTCCCTGGGGACGCACCGGATTCCATGCTGGATCCTGGAAACCACAGCCAGCCAGCTGAACTCTAAATGCCAGAAACCCAACAACGCAAGGAGACAAAAACTAGGGATGTTTTGCCCATGTTTGCCCATGCAGATGTGATGCTGATTTCTACCGCGTTTACGAACAATCACCACTTAGAGCCCAGTGACCAGGCAGTGCAAAAATCATCCACACACCTAAAACCCCCGACGAACCTTGTCATCACTCCCATTTGATCCCAAGAACAGGAAATGCTCTGGCAATGAGTGTGCGCTCTTCTATCAAAGCAAGGAGCACGAGGCTCTGGGGACAGTCTTTAAACCTTGAGGGACTTTACTGGGGACCCTACCCAAGCCTTCAGTGTGGCTTCTGAGAGAGCTGCTGCTGCGGACAAGGCATGTCCCTGGCGTTTCTACCTGGGACTCAGGATGCATTTTCCTCTTGGACCAATGCACAAATGAGGGGAGGCTGGTATGCTGCTCTGACGAGTACAGTAACTCCGCCGCTTTAGCGAGGGAAGACTTCAGTGGGCTGGCCTGGGAATCCAACTTGTAAAATCGAACGCCGGGAGCCCAACCACTTCAGAAACTGAGCATGTGTGGTTGCTTAAAGGCCCTCTTTAGAGTCACCGGTGCGGTTACTTATCTTAAATAAGAGAATAGACTAAAATAGCCAAAGAGAACCCACATCACAGCACTATAGGGAAGTGGCTACAGAGACATAACTTCATCCTGAAGAGACTTTAAACACACTGAGTGCACTTCCGCTAAGACCCCAGGAAAATGTCACCTCCTCCCAGGCAGTTGGGGGCTTCCTCTGAAGCCCACGCAGTGTCCCCCATGTGTGGCCAAAACAAGGAGGACAGTACAACACCATGAGAACAACCAGGACAACCAATCACTGCTATTCTCTGGCTGCTCCCATGTGCCCTGAGAAACACTTCACCTGCGGTAACTTACTGACTCCTCACTGCTCCCATCTGACAGGTGAGCAAACTAAGGCCCAGGAAAATTAAGGCGTCTGCCTAAACTTACAGAGCTAACACGTGCTGAAGGCTGTGAACCCATAACTGACTGGGAAGCCTGAGCTCTTTCCTGCGACCCTGGGCAAGTCTGAGCAGAGAAACACCGCTCCACAGGGAAGTCCTTCCATCGGGACTGCTGGGGTAGGTGGTGATGACTGGCCACGCTGCTCCTTGAGCTGCGAGCTCTTCCTTGTTCACGAGGCTCAAACTCAGCCTGGGCATCTGTGACCACCTTCTTCTAAGCAGATTGATCATCTAGCATACAACCCACTACATTTCACTGAGTCTAAAACACACACAATTTTCCATGTTGTCATTTCTGCAATCAGGATTAAAATCAAGGGTGCCTTAACAATGGCCCAGCTTGGCCATCCTTCTGCTTCTCCAGGACGGAGCTCAGCAGCGCCCACAGGGACGACTCGGCTGTTACGCCCCCCTCCTCACCACCCCTCCCCTTTATCCCGGTGCTACCCAGTTCCCCCGAGTCCTGCCCGCCCTTCCCTCCACCCACTGAACCCCAGTGCGGGAGCCCCAGCTGCGCACTCGGGGACTGTGCACCAGGCAGGGCCAGCGAGAGATACTGGCGTTGCCCAGGGCTGGGGTCTGCCAGCTGAGCCAGCGCCCCCTGTAGAGACCCTCCCCGATGAAAGGGTGGTTAGGGAAATACTTGGGCGCCATCTAAAAGAGCCCTATGAACAAATTAGAAGTTCCCACTGACAGGGAAGCACTGAGTCATCATACATTTGACAGGAGTATTTGGGGTTTTTTTAGCGCAGAGGTTCTCAATCTTGGCTGCACACTGGCATCAGTTTTTAAAAATATCAATTAAAAAATAAATAAATAAGGAAGGAAAGGAATGAATGAATGAAAACCAATGCCCAAACCCCAAATTACTGATGTAACTCGTCTGAAATGGGGCCTGGGCCTCAAGATATGTGATTGCTCCCCAGGTGATTCTAATGTTTAGAGGCATGTAAACAACAGAGTACCTTACACTCAGTGGTGTCTCAGCGTCAACGAAAGTGAACGCAGGGCCAAATGCTCAGAATTTACCCAGGGAACTCAGCTAAGTCCCCCAGACACTCCAGTTCCTTTTTCTAGATTGAGGTAACATTACATAACACTTTATATATGGCTTGCCACATTATATAAATTTCACATATACATTATATTTCAATGTCTGTGTACACTACAGCATGCTCACCACCAAAAATTTAGTTTCCATCTGTCACCATAGAGTTGACCCCCTCCCTTGCCCTTGCCCTCTGGTAAACACTAATCTGTTCTCTACATCTGTGGGTTAGTTTTTCTTTGATTTGGTTTGTTCATTAATTTTGTCTGTTTTTTATATTCCACATATGAGTGAAATCATACAGTATTTGTCTTTGTCTGACTTATTTCACTTAGCATAATATCCTCAATATCCATCCATGTTTTAGCAAATGGCAAGATTTCATCTCTTCTACGGGTGAGTAGTATTCCATTGTATATATGCATACAACTCATAGAACACCAAAAAAAAAAAAACCAAACAACCCCAACTAAAAAATACGTAGAGGGTCTGAATAGACGTTTTTCCAAAGAAGACATACAGATGGCCAACAGTCACATGAAAAAACGTTCAACATCATTAATTATTAGGGAAATGCAAGTCAAAACCACAGTGGGATCTCACTCCAGCCCCTTCTCATGAGTCACTGTACCAGGTCAACAATGGCAAAGCTGGGTATGCTTTGCATACAGAAGAATGGGTGTTTAAGCTTCACGTCTATTTTATCTGCAATCCTCAGAACATACCTAAGACTGGTTTGACCAGGCCCATCTTACAAATAAGGAAACTGAGGCTCAAAGAGGTGTTATTACTTGCCCAAAGTTACAGAGGAAGTTATTGGCAGACCTCCAAAACCTATGCCCTTTCCAAAACATCATGCCGGTTCTCCAACATATTGTGTCTCCTCTGTGGACAGGGCTAGCAGCTAGAATCCAAGGACAGGTAAGCCACAGGCTGTGTACTCTAAGAGTTTATAATCCACTCCAGGAGGCAGATTGGTACCCTGGCCATTATCATCCAGGTCACCCTCCAACATACAAAGGGCTGAGGAAGTCCACAAGATGAAAAAATAGTCTTGACAGGAGGAGTCAGTTTCCACATAGAGGAACACTGGACTTGCCCCTTAGGGTCAGGAGGATTTCCACAAGCACAGTAGAGAGAGAGGGCAAAGGCACAGAGGGCCCAGGTGCCATGACCCCATCCTGCCACAGGGCGTGTAGGCCTCTTACCTGCCAGGGTCAGCAGGAGTGCTATATATCCATCCTCTCTGGCCCTGTGTGTCATGGTACCCATTTCAGGGACCTGCTTAGGCTTACCATCTGCCTCCAAGTACATTTAGGTGTGTGGCATGGGTCCAGGAATTCCTGGAGAGAGGAAAAGCAGCCCGGAGAGCCATCTCAGGCCGTCTCTTCTTAAGAGCTGTTTCTCCCTACACAAAGGCTGCATTCCCTGTGCATGGCCCAACAGAAGGGAACTTTGCCCAGAAGGGTTGTATTAATTAATCCCTGGCCTGGTATCAAGTCCAGCTTTGGCCTCACAGCCCTGAGGAACTGCGCTGAACATCCAATTTACAGTTCGCATTCCGTCTGTGGCTAAATCTGAGGCTGGGAGATGGGACCTTAACTTCAACTGCTTCTGCACCCCAGACTCCCCACACTGCAAACCCTCTGAGTGTCAGAATGCACCGCGGCCCCAGTGGGCCTTCCTCAGAAGGGCCACCACGCTCCAGATGCTGTGATCCCCCTGGAGGACCACGCAGGGCAAGCACCATCCTGCAGCACACTGACTTTATCTCAACAAATCCTCCTTCCTCGTAAATCCCACAAATCATTCCCCTCCATTCCTCAGGCCACCTGTTGTTGTAAATAAAGTTTTACTGATAACACAGTCATACCCATTTTTTACATGTTGTCTTTCTACAGCTACTTTCCAGTCTTGATGACAGAACTGAGTAGTGGACAGAGATTAAATGGCCCATAAAGCCAAAAATATTTATCCTCTGGCCCTTTACATAAAAAGTTTGCCAACTCCCACCAAAATGAAAAAGAAGAAAAGGAGGAGGAGGCGGAGACTTAGGGAAATTATTTATGTCTTAGCGTTCCTGTCACAAGGCTCTTTTCTTGATTGTTATTTTCTATTATTGTTAGGGTTACTTCTCTCAAAGAACAAATCTGCTTTAGAACCCTGGAGAGGGACTTCCCTGGTGGCACAGTGGTTAAGAATCCGCCTGCCAATGCAGGGGACATGGGTTCGATTCCTGGTCCGGGAAGATCCCACATGCCGCGGAGCAACTAAGCCCTTGTGCCACAACTACTGAGCCTGCGCTCTAGAGCCCGTAAGCCACAAATACTGAGTTTGCGCGTCACAACCACTGAAGCCCGCCTGCTTAGAGCCCACGCTCCACAGCAACAGAAATCACCGCAATGAGAAGCCCGCACACCGGAATGAAGAGTGGTCCCTGCTCGCCGCAACTAGAGAGAAAGCCCGCACACAGCAATGAAGACCCAACGCAGACGAAAAAATAAATAAAATTAAACAAAAAAAATCTTGGAGATATCCCACTTAACGCTGGATGAAGATCCAGATTCATTAGTATGGCCCATAAAATCCCCTAACACCCTCCCTCTGCCTACCTCAAACACACACACACATACACACACACAAGACATGACACAAAATATTTCAGTGTGACTTGCCTATAGTAGAGGCATTGTTTTACGAAGTTTTTGTTTCACACACATATACATACACACTCATTTATGTATTGAGCCCACAATGCAAACTGGTTTTTTTTTTCAGTAGATCACAGTCAAAAAAGTCTGAAAGCCACTACACTAAAACTCTATGAATTCGATCTCACATCTACCCACTGCTCTGCATCACCAAGTCATGAAATCTCTTACCCAGACCTGTGTGGCAGCCTCCTACCTGTTCCTCCTGCTTCCAGCCCTCACCCCCACCAGTGCATTCTGCATGCGGAGCCCAACTCTGAAAGGCCCTGTCCTGAAACCTTATGGCGGTTTCCCAGTGGTTTAGGAATAAAATCCAGGCTTCTCATCACAGCCCACAGATACACATGGTTTACTGCCTGCCTGCCCGCCCCACTCCTGTACCCCACCCCAGTCCTGCTGCCGTCTAGTGGGTCCTTGGCCATGTTCAACTCTTTCCCATTGCAGAGCCTCTTTGTGGGTATTATCCCCTTGGATACCGGGGTTGAATTGGGCTTAATTAAGTAAATATTTTAACTTAATATATTGGGGATACACTGAGCTTGAGTATTTCCAAGTCTCATATATCCACCTTTAATGTGTACGCGTGCGCACACACGCACACACACACACACACACACGTATGCCTTGCCTCACCAACTCCTATGCATCCTTTAAATCCTAGTTTAATATCACTTCCTCAGAGTATCTTCCCCGATGCCCTAGACAAAATCAGGGACCCCATACTTTTAGCACTCTTTTCTATCCCTTGAAACACAACACAATTGTCATTAGCAATTTGGGTGATTCACCGTGACTGTCCTCTTATACTCCCGGACAGCAAGCCCCATGTAGCAGGTTCTATGTGTGTCCTGCCCACCACTGTGTCCCCAGCATAACCCCCAGCCCACAGTAGGTACTCTGGAAACATTTGTTGAATGGCTGAGTCAACAAATCACCTTCTACACTCTGCAGATCTCAACCCACAAATTGCAAATTCTCATGGTCACGTCTACGAACTACACTCGGTCGCTGGGGCCTAAACTAGATGTGAAGTTCCAGCATGTCCACAAGAAATTGTGGCAACGGGTGTGTTTGACCGACCTGAGAAACCTGAACCCAGGCTGAACTGGAAAATGCTTGGCATATTTTGCTCCCGAAGGCCTGCCAGCCCCAGTGTGACTGACATGCTTTTGTGACAAACACGTGCCCTGCTATTCAAGAGTGAGACCTGAGTTCTAGGTGAGTGAACCTTCATTTGTTCAAATTCTCACTTGTCCCGAACATTCTTGGTGTCACTCTACCCACAGGCTTCTAATATGCTGGGACAGGAATCTTTCATCTTCTGAAGTGGGATGACAATTAGTTACTCACTGGCTCTTAAAAGGCCAACTGCGAAATGTTCCTTCGCATATATTCAAGCTTCTTCCATTGTACATGTGTGAGTCACAAAGAAGCAGTGACATCTATTTCAAGTTCAAAAATGATTTGCTAATCCAAAAAAAAAAAAAAAAGTCAGGTTCAGATGAATTAAGCTTGGTATAGATACCAACAGGAAAAGGGGTATGTGGGAAAAATTGAAAGATTGGAATTGACACATATACACTGTTGATACTATGTATAAAATAGACAACTGATAAGAACATAGTGTATAGCACAGGGAACTCTACTTAATGCACTGTGGTGACCTAAATGGGAAGGAAATCCAAAGAAGAGGGGATATACATATAGGTATAGCTGATTCACTTTGCTGTAAAGTAGAAACTAACAAAACACTGTAACGCAACTATACTCCAATAAAAATTTTAAAAAAATATTGGCCATGAGTTGAAACTATTGAAGCTGATTGATAGGTCCTTGGAAGTTCAGGATATCATTCTCTGTATTTTTGTGTATGTTTGAAATTTTCCACATGCACACTGAAAAATTATTTGATGAGCATTTAGTGACTCAAATAAATATTCATCCACATGTTTGCTCTCAATAATAAGCATTTGTTTTTAAAACTGGCAATGGAATGAAAGCGTTTGTAAAGTAAAGAGGCTGATTTTAGCACAACAAACAATAATTATATGCCCTATCTCCAATTTAATTATAACCCTTTACTAAAATAACATCAAATTATGAATGAATTTCTAATTAGTATGGGTAAAAATAGTGAAATTCTATTTAGAGCAAGTTTTAAATAACTAAAAACATGACCCCAAGTACAGAGCTCGACATTCAGTATGTATTTACTGAATGAAAGACAGGCTGAGGCATCTTTCCCAAAGTGCAACTAGTTTTAGATTAAGCACAAAGAAGATTAAGAATGCCTAGGGTTCAGATCTTGGTTCCGATATCATTCTCCAATAAAAGGAACAAGGACTCCTTGGAGAAATGGCTGATACTAGGGTTGCAACAGGGAATATACAAAATAAGCCTGGAGCATCTTGTGGTGCCAGAAAGTAAGGAAGTGATTAAAAAAAAGATGGAGATGTGTCAAAGGGACACATGAGGCAACCTGAAAGAGCTTCCAATGGCCAAAGCTGGAACAATTGGAGTAAACAAAATAAGTAAGGTAGTAGTGTATTATAACCCAAATTATAAAATAAATATAGGCAAATCCAATCATATAAATTAGCGATTAAGTAATTAGATGAATTAGGGAGAAGAGACAAATTTCCCACACAGAAGAACTCCAAGTAATTTACGTTAACATTCTCCCATCAAGAAGGTTGCTTAACTCCCCACCCTTGAGTATGGTCTGAGCTTAGTGATTCGCTTCCAAAGAACAGAGGATAAGAAGAAGAAGGGGGTACCTTTACAGTGGAGAAACCAGATATGACCTCAGTCCCATGATCAAGGTCCACATCAGCAGTGATAAGTCATGTTGATAGCATGCATTCTTGATACGATGAGAAAAGAATGGTACTTTCCCTCTAGGGTCTTCCTTGTAGAAACCCATAACCCAAAGTCATCATGAGAAAAACATCAAACAAACCCAACTTGAAACAAAATACCTGCCCAGTATTCCTTAAACCAGTCAAAGGAATTAGAAATGAGGAGAACCTGAGAAACTGTCACAGATCAGAGGAGACCAAGAAGACATGACAACTGAATATAATCCTGGATGGGACTATAATGTGTTATCCTGGATGGGATCCTGTGTTATACAAATAAGCCAAAGACAGCCTCTGTAGATTGACCCCTAGGTTGTTTACTTTTTCATAGCAGGTTGTGAAGCTCGCTGGTACAAAGCTCCAAAGTTTACACATCCAATTGTTTTAAATACAGCCCCGATGAGCAGATTTTCAGCCATTTAGAGCCTGCCTGCTTTGCATATCCTGCAAAATTGCTCCCAACATCTGCTAGTCATAGGTAAGATAAACTCTGTAACTATGAAGACCTCAGGCCCCAGCTGCCCCTCAGACTCTGCTGGGCTGGGAGCAACATCACCAAGACACATAAGCCCCCTCCACCTCCTCTCTCTCCCCTGGGACTTCCTCTGCCCTCCCACATTCTGAGGAGTGACTCCTGTACCATAGCGCCTGGACAGCCTCATGCTGTGAGGGGCCTCCCCTACATGCAAACCAGTCAAAGCATCATCCAAGTCAAGTCTGTATGTGCTACTGCCACCTCACCGTCATATCTTTTTCCTTGACCAGCCCCCAAATTCCTCAATTTTTGAAACAAAAAAAAAGTCATTAACGAAAATTCAATGAAGTCCAAGTGAAGTATGGAGTTTAATTCATAGTAATTTACCAATACTGGGTCCTTAGTTGTCGCAAATGTACCACAGTCACTTATGATGTTATCAGCAATAGAAAAAACTGGGTGAGGAGTATACAGAAACTCTTGTAGTATCTTTTCAGATTTTATGTGAATCTACAACTATTCTTAAAATGAAGTCTATTTAAATTTTTTAAATGATTAATAATAATAAGAGGTGGGACTTCTGTAATAGCTGTGTCAGGAGCTCAGAGGATGCTCTCCCTCAACAAAACAACCACTTAACTGGTGAAAGTTATACAAGAAAAATAAATATTTAATGTCTCTGGAAATTGTCCTAAGTGCATATAGCAAATGGAGAAACATTTATAAAAACAATTATCTGGGGCTTCCCTGGTGGCGCAGTGGTTGAGAATCTGCCTGCCAATGCAGGGGACATGGGTTCGAGCCCTGGTCTGGGAAGATCCCATGTGCCACGGAGCAACTAGGCCCGTGAGCCACAATTACTGAGCCTGCGTGTCTGGAGCCTGTGCTCCGCAACAAGAGAGGCCGCTATAGTGAGAGGCCCGAGCACCGCGATGAAGAGTGGCCCCCACTTGCCGCAACTAGAGAAAGCCCTCGCACAGAAACGAAGACCCAACACAGCCATAAATAAATAAATAAAATTAAAAAAAACCCAATTATCTACTAAATCTCAATAATAATAGTGAGAGCCTGTGGCATTTGATCTATGATCTGCCCCCTCCCACCCCCGCCCAGCTCTAAGTTACAGATGCTCTACTGCAGGTGGTGCAGCCAAGAAAAAGGAGGTTCCCTTTCCCCCAGCTCCCAGTCTAGGGCTACAATTCTACTCTGGGGGGGGCCAGGCCCCAAAAGTCTCTCATCCTCCCTTCCTACCCCACCCCTCCACCAGCTTCACGTTGCAGAAGCTCAGGTACAGGTGAGGGACTAGGAATTCCTTCCCCAACACAAATCCCATTTATAGGACAAGGGCTCTACACTAGGCTTCGCAGGGGCCAAGAATACTGGAGCTTTAATCTCCCCTCCCCAACCCAGATGTCTTGTAGGGTGGAGGGTGCATGCATGGAGGGGAAAGCTAAGAAGGGTCTCCCATCCTTTCCCCAGTGCCCATACACAGAGTGGAGGTATCACTCTGGGAGATGTGAGCTTCTGTCCCCAACCCCAGCCCTGACACAGTAGTGTAGAGGTTCTGCCCAAAGCGGGGAGAGGCCATCAGAACTGGCAAGCCAGAAGCTATGCCTTAAGGAACTGACGTTATATGGAACAGAGCACGGAGAAATCGTGCCTAAGGATGTTGTTGAAAACAGCGAAGACACTGGCGGCAAGCAATTAAGAGAAGACTGGTAGTTCCATGAAACTAGTACCATCACACAAACAGCAGACCAATCGTAAGTTTAAAAGAAAGAATGAGGGAAATGGACACTCAAGAAGGGCCTTCCTGGAATCATACTCATCCCTGGGAATCCAGAAACCTGAGCACATGTGTTAGGCAACATTCATTCACAATCAATCAGACCTGGATATGAAGCCGACTTAAAAGCATTCCCCCATATGGATGCATCAGCAAAGGGTAGGGGTCTTACTGGTTCAAGAGGTTTAGGCACAACCTCTGACCCAACACTCACTGAGCAATAAACAGCGATGACCCTAGGAAGCTAGGCTTAAAGTCATACTCATTCATCCCTGGTCGCCTGGAAGACTATGCACATGTGCAAGGCTGCATCCCCTCAAGAGTGACCAGAGAGGGAACATCCCAGATACCAGTCTCCAGCACAGGGAAAAATCATAAACCCTGAAAGTAGTCTCCAAGCCACACACAAATCCAATGGTAAAGAGTGAAAATTTAACTGCTTGAAGGGGCATAGGCACACCATGTGACCAATAAGTGGCTTATGCTGACCCAGAGGGAATCCCTAGGAAGCCAGGCTAAAAGATAAAACAAGATGGAAAAGCTGAGCAGGGACAGGCTACGCGTTGCAGAGAAAAGAGAATTAGTTCAGCCTAGTCGTTAAACACGTAAATAAATGACCAAATATAAACAACAACAGGCCATGGTTGGAGGTGGCGGGAGAGGATCAGTATCTAGATTTGTTACAATATATTATCTAAAATGCCCAGTTTTCAACAAAAAATTATGAGACTTGTGAAGAAATGTGATGTGTTGAATAACAGGGCAGAAAAGCAAACAACAGAAACTGTCTCTGAAGGGGCCCAGATATTGGACATAGCAGACAAAGACTTTGAAACAACTGCTGTAAAGGTGTTCAAAGAATTAAAGGAAACCACGTTTAAAGAATTAAAAGAAAGTATGATGATGACAGCACATCAAATAGAAAATATCAATTAAGAGATGAAAATTATTTCTTAAAAAGAAACAAATGGAAATCTTGAAGCTGAAAAGTACAATAACCAAATTAAGATGTCATTAGCAAGGCTCACCAACAGATTTGAGTCAACAGAAGAGAGAATCAGTGAACTTGAAGATAAATCAGTATAGATTATGCAACCTGAAGAACAGAAAGAAAAAAAAGGCTAAAGAAAAATGAACAGAGCCTTAGAGAAATATGGGACACCATAAAAAACACACCAACATATGCATAATGGAAGTTGAAGGACAGGAAGAGAAAATATTAAAATAACTAATAGCTGAAAATATCTCAAATTTGCTGAGGAACACTAATCTACACATCCAAGAAGCTCAACAAACCCCAAGTAGAATAAATGCAAAGATATCACACCAGGATACATTAGAGTCAAATGCTGAAAGCCAAAGATAAGGAGAAAGTCTTTAAGGAAGTAAGAAAAAAATGACTCATCATATACAAAGGAACTACAAGAAGATTAACGGCAGACTTCTCATCAGAAACAATGGAGACTAGAGGGCAATGGGGCAACATATTCAAAGTGCCAAAAGAAAAAACTGTCAACCAAGAATCCAGTACCTAGAAAAGATAACTTTCAAAAATGAAGGCAGAGTAAAGACAGCCCAAGATAAACAAAAACTGAAAGTATCTGTTGTAAAGCTAAATAACTAAAACAAGGAAACAAAGATATATAGCTAATACTCCAATAAAAGAGATTTTAATTTTTAATTATTCAATTAATACAAAAGAAGGTAGAAAAAAGGAAGAAAGGAACAAGGTACGGCCAGAACAAATAGAAAACAAACATTAAGATGATAGAAGTAAGTCTAGTCATACCAATAACAACATTTAATATAAATGGTCTAAACACCCCGAGTAACAGAGATTATCAAATTGAATAAGAAAGCAAGAACCAACTATATGCTGGCTACATGGAACACACTTTAAATATAGAGACACAAAGTGGTTAAATGTAAAAGGATGGAAAAAGACATGTAATGTTAACACTCAAAAGAAAGCTGGAATGGCCATTTTAATATCAAAGTAGATTTCACAGCAAGGTGTATCACCAGGGAAAAGAAAAGTCATTTCATAATGATAAATGGGTCACTTCTTTGAAATCACATACAGTTAACATTTATGCACCTAATAACAGAGCTTCAAAATACAAAAAGCAAAAACTGATAGAAGTGGAAGGAGACAGATCCACAATTATTGTCAAAAGCTTAAAAAGACTTCTCTCAAAACTTAATGGAACAAGTACACAGAAAATCAGTACATATACAAAATCAGAATATAGAAAAATCTGAGCACTACTATCAATCAACCTGACCTAGCTGACACTCCATCACTACTTGTGACTCCAAGTTGACTAGCACACTCTGCCCCATGACAGCATAATAAACATTCTTTCCAAATGCACACAGAACACTTGCCGATATAGTTCACAGACTGGCCCATAAAACAAGTCTCAAGTTAATAAGACTGAAGTCATACAAAGAATGGTCTCCAACCAAAGTGGAACTAAATTATAGGTTAATAAGAGAAGGATCTCTGGAAAATCTCTAAATATTTTGAAATTAAGCAATACACTTCTCTAAATAATACATCAGTCAAAGAAGAAATCAAGAGGAAATTAGAAAGTATTTTAAACTAAATGAAAATTAAAACAAAACATATCAAATTTGTGGTATGATGCTAATAACTCTATCAATAAAGAACTAAGGTCTCAAATTAACCTCAGATTCTACCTCTAGAAATTAAAAAGAAGAACGAATTAAACCCAAAGAAACAAAATAAAGGAAACATTGAAGATAAGAGGAGAAATTAATGAACAGAAAACAGAAAAATGAGAGAGAAAAATCAATGAAACCAAAAGATGGTTCAATGAGAAAAATCAATAAAATTGATAAACCTCTATCAAGAATGATCAGGAAAAAAAGAGAGAAGATACAAATCCATAATATCAGTAACAAGGGAGGTGACATCATTACAGATTCTACAAATCTTAAAAGGATAATCAGGGAATATTATCTTTTTAATTTTTTTCCAAAAAAATGTAACAATGTATATGAAATGAACAAATTTCTGGAGAGACACAAAGACAAGGCTCTTGAATTCAAGAAGAAATATATAACCTGAATAGCTCTGTATCTACTAAATAAATTGATTTTGTAGTTTAAAATCTTTTTAGAAGAGAAACTCCAGTTTTGCCAAACATTTACTACTACTCCTCGTAGTAGTAGTGGTAGTAGTAGTAGTGGTGGTAATTCAATACAAACTCTTCCAGAAAATTGAAGAGGAGAGAATACTTCCCAACTTGTTCTATCAGGGCAACTTTATCATGCCACCAAAACTACACAAAGATATTACAAGAAAGAAAAAAAACTACAAAACAATATCCATCATGCACATAAATGCACAAGTTCAACAAACAATTTTAGTAAATACAATCCAACAATATACAAAAATATATATATATCATGACCAAATGGAATTTTATCCTCAGGATGCAAGTTGATTTACCATTCAAATAAATCAGTGTAATTCACCATATTTA
The DNA here is from genome assembly GCF_003031525.2 of Neophocaena asiaeorientalis asiaeorientalis. NCBI lineage: Eukaryota > Metazoa > Chordata > Mammalia > Artiodactyla > Phocoenidae > Neophocaena > Neophocaena asiaeorientalis. The sequence continues at coordinate 8,576,433 of NW_020185335.1, forward strand.
CAAACAAAACAACAAAAACCATACAAACAATTGAATTGATGCAGAAAAAACATTTGACAAAATCTAATATCCACTCTTGAATTTTAAATTTCAGCACATTAGGGACAGAAGGAGATTTCATCAACTTGATGAAAAACAACAAACTAACAAAAACAAAAAAACAAAAAAACCTACATCTAGCTAGCATTACACCTAATGGTGAAAGACTGAATGCTTACACCCTTACCTCATAAACAAACAAGACAAGGATGTCTTCTCTCACCACGTCTACTCAACATTTATTGGAGGTTCTATCCAGAAAAAGAAATAAATGGCATCCAGGTTGGAAACAAGGAAGCAAAACTGGTTTTATTCCCAGAAGACTTGATTATCTAGGAGATAATCGAGTTGAGTCTTCAAAAAAAAGCCACTAGTACTAAAAAGTGAATTTATCAAAGCTGCATGATATAAGATGAATATACAAACGTCAATGATATTTCTATATTCTAGCAATGAACAATCAAATTAAATCTTTTTTAAAAATACCATTCACAATAGCATCAAAATATATGAAATACTTAGGAATAAATCTGATAAAAGATTGTAAGACTTATACACTGGATACTACACTGTTTAGAACAATTTAAGAAGACTCTCTTTTGAGTCTTCTTAATTTAAGAGTACAGAAATAGACCCACAGACATATATCAACAACTGATTTTTGACAAAGGAGCAAAAGCAACTGAGTAGAGATATATACAGTCTTTTCAACAAATAGTGCTGGAACAACTGGATATCCATATGCAAAAAAGAATTTCAATTCATACCTCACACTGCTTGCAGAAATTAACTCAAAATGGATCACAGGCCTAAATGTAAATCCTAAGACTATAAAGCTTGTAGAATAAAATAAGGGAGAAAACCTCTGTGATCTAAGGTTAGACAAAGATTTCTTAAATAGAACATCAAAAGCACAGTCCGTAAAAGGAAAAAATTGGACTTTATCAACGTTAAAACTGCCGTTCTTTGAAAAAAACCATTAAGAGATTGCAAAGACAAGCCATGAACTGAAAGAAAATATTTTGAAACATATATCTGATAAAGGATTTGCATCCAGAGTAAAGAACTCATAAAATTCAATAATAACAAAACAATCCAATTTTTTTTAAATGGGCAAAAGATTTGAGCCGACACATCACCAAAAACAGTATGCAGATAGCAAATAAGCACATAAAAAGATTCTCAACATCATTAGTCACTAAGGAAATTCAAATTATAACTATAATGAAATACTACTATACATCCAAAAAATGTCTAGAATTAATATTGAGCATACCAAATGTTAAATCTGGAGAAACTAAAACTCCCATACACTGCTAGTAGGAATATAAAATGGTATAACCACTTTGGAAAAAAGTCTGGCAGTTTCTCAAAAACTTAAACGTACATCTTCTATACGATTCCTCTATTCCACTCCTATGCATTTAACCAAAAGAAATAAAAGGGTACTTTTTTCAAAGTCTTGTGCATGAATGTTCATAGCGGCTTTATTTGTAATAGCCAAAACCTGGAAGCAATCCCCACGTCTGGCAATAACTGAATGGATGAATAAATTGTAGTGTATCTATGCAATGGGATATTACTTAGAAATAAAGGGAGTGAACTATTGATACACTCAAGAACTTGGATGAATCTCAAAATAATTATATGAAATGAAAAAAGCCAGACAAAAGAGAGTACCTACTGTATGATTCCATTTATACAAAACTGTGGAAATGAAACTACTTCAGACTGACCTAAAATTGCTCAGTAGTTGACTGGGGTGGCTAGGCAGTGAAAGAGGCAGGAGAAATTACAAGGAGGAAAGAGGAACTACCTGGAAGTAATGGATATATTCATTAGACTGACTGAGGTGATAGTTTCACAGGTACCTACTATGTCAAAACTTATACAATTTTACACTTTAAATATGTATAATTGTATGTCAATTATATCTCAACAAAGCTATTAAATAAACACCCTTCAAGACATAAGAGAAGATAATTCCATGCAAAATATGAATAGGATGCTATAAAGAAGGAATATTCAAAGGGTCGAAAAATAAAGTTCTTGAAAATTAAAAAGAGCGCAGAAATAGAAGGGTTAGAAATAGAAGGGTTAGAAGACAAAGCTGAGGAAATATGAAATATGAGGTAATAATACAATCAGAAAGAATCCAAGAGGGGAAATACAAGAAACTTGGAGAACCAGGAAATTCAACATCTGAATAACAGGAGTTCAAGAAGTGAAAACAGAGAAATTAAAAGAGAAAAAAAATCAATAAAATAATTCTGGGAAATTCCCACAATAATTCTAGGAAATTCTGAACTTCCAAATGCAGAGTCCACTAGGTATCCCAGACAAGGATCAAAAAAAGACTAACCCAGGTCACATCCCTATGAAAATTCAGAAGTGGGCTTCAGAGATAAGATTCTGAAATCTTTCAAAGTGGAAAATAAAGTTTTACATCCAAAGGAGGAATCAGAATGGCTCTAGATTTCTCAAAAGCAACACTGAACACTAGGAACAATAAAGCAAATACTTCAAAATCTTAAGGAAAAATGATTTCCAACCAAGAATTCTATACTGGGCCAAATAATCAAGTGGAAGAGTAGAATAAAGACATTTTTAGAAATATAAAATCTCAAAAAATTAACTTCCCCCCAAATTAACTGTGCTCCATCATAACAAAGGTGTAAATCAAGAAAGAGAATACATAAGAGATACAACACAGTTGAGGAAGCAGGGACTCCCCAAACTAGTGGCCAAGGGGCTCCAGAGAGCCAGCTGTGTACTAGATCTTGAGAAAAGTCAGTCCAGATCGGAGCAGGTGTAACTAATTTTTGGCCAACAACACTTCAAGGCTCTGTATTCAGAGCCACCTCCACTCAAGAATAAACAGGCACAATGCAAGCCACTAGAGCCATCACGTTCACTGATGAGCTCCATGATGACGGGACAGACGGACTGAATGAGAAGATGTAGTACCATACTTCACTGATGCTGAGACTGCCTTTTTTACATGCTAACACCTCTGAAATCAATATATATCTTACAACCGAGGGAATGTCATGGTTTACTTGGCTGTGTATTGTTTTCTGCCTTTGTGGGACATCTCATCATTGACAGCACTTTTATCAATACATCCAGTGAAATATGGTACATTCCCTATATAAGTGGCTAAACTTATGTAGGGAACGTCTGGAGGCTCCTTTAAGCAAAATCTTGGCAACAACCTTCTGATCTCCATAGGCTGCAATGCAGAGAAAAACACAAATCTGTCCAATCAAGAAAAAGTCTCCTGTCTAAACATCCAAGCTTGAACGTGCGCAGAATTTCTTTGGAAGGATACACACGAAGCGGGTAAAGACCACAGTCATGTCTAGGGGGATGGTTGAGGGAAAATACTTTCCCTCTTTACCCTTTAGCTCCTTTTGAATTGTGTGCCATGAACATATCTGACCTATCGAAAAATGAACAAATTTTTAAAATAACTAAGTAAATGAATGTATAAAAATATTTAGAAGGTAGTCTAAGAATCTGGGCATTAGGGGTGATGAAGATGACTCTGAACTGCCAGACGGTAGTGTAAGGACTTCCTTTGGTTCCATTTGTTCTGAAACTACTACACTCATCTCTCTTAAGGTCCACACACTTCCTTTGGATGGGTGATAGCCCTTCCTAAACAAGAGTCAAGTTGGGACTGCTGAGGAACAGGAAATACACACACACACACACGTACACACACACACGGATTCTGTTGCCTGACTCAAGGTATCACGGTCTATTCAGTCTATGAAGAGATGTAAGCACAGCAGACTCAGAGGCACCTGCAGGAGAGGGTGAAAGTTGTAGCAACAAAGCCAATTTACCCCACATCTTTGGATAATGTTCTTCCTACAGCCACCCCCGTAGCACTGGGCCTCTTGTGGGAGCGATGAAGACAGTTTACCAGGAGGAGTACAGAGGTAGGAAGAAACTGAGGAAGTAGGATTCACAAAATCAATTATCAATTATCAAAATAAAAGCTCTTAATATTATTATTGCAGAATCTCGGCTGCATATTTTTTAAGATACCCTGAGAACCTCCAAGGGGCCACAGCTGCAGCCTGGTTAGAGAGTGGGCAGGGACAGGAGAGGTAGAAAGCCGATTTCTCTATCTGCTGGAAGGACTCTGAATAGTTTCGTAATGCCATCTTGGCTATGCAGTGGCCTCACCCTATTCCAACGTTCTGAAAACGGTGAAAATTCTGGACATTCTCCAAGGCTCCCTGGACAGGCTGACTGAAGCTTCCTGGAAGGCTTTTGTGACCTCACTTCATATCCAGTAGGACATGGCAGTTGCTAAACTCCCATCCCTCTGGGGACATCACCGCTATGGCAAGATGGAGAGATGCCTGTCTGAGCAAGAGGAAACAGAGGATCTTGGATGTGCCTCTTCCCCAGGGCTTTGTCAATAAACCCAAGTAAAGCAGTTGGCACCACACAGGGAACGGCCCGGAGGATAAAGTAATGCAGCAGTGAGATCATCAAGGATTCTAAATGTTCTCATAACAGATCACATACACAATGACCACCTTGGATCAGAACTATTCAATGGCTCCTAACTGATTTCTGCTTCAGACTCCTTCCTCTAATCTTCACTTGGACACCAGGTTGAGCTTTCTAACATATAAATCTTACTGCCTTACCTCCCTCTTAAAACTCTGCAATGGCTTCCCAACAGAATTAAGTCCCATCCTGAAGGTAAGACATACAAAGCCTCCCAAAATTATTCTGAATGGGAGACTCGCTTTGCTAACTAATTATTACCAGGAATAAAGGTAACAGATAAACTAGGATATACAGTTATGCTCAATGAACTTAACATCAAGCCACTATACTTCATATAGATATGTGGGAGGACATTTTAACACAGTTACCTTCTCACAGACTATATTAGGAAATGCCATACTCAAAGCTCAATATTACAAGAGTGTAACTTGGAGACTTTATCTGGCCAATGTGTACATCTTGCTGAATCTACTGCAGGTGAAAAAAGCTTTCAAGTTAGACCAATGGTAGCCAGGCTACACAGAGGAGAACTTTGGGGACCACCTATGTGTTTGTACCATGGAGCTTTGGAGAGGCATTTTACCTGGGCATGAAGTTGAGGTGCTTGGGATGTGGACCATGAAGACAAGAGGATGCTAGAGGTGCCCTGGGGGTTGAAAGCAAGGTTGGAAAGCAGGTGCACTGTGGCTCTAGAGGAGCTAAGGCAGGACATCTAGGTAGGAAGAAACTGGACAGAGACTCAGAAAACGGAAGTAGGCTTGGGAAGGGGATAAGAGGAAGACCTTCTCATAGGAAGTCAATCGATCTGGCAATTAGAAGCATGGGGTTTGGACCCACTCACTTGATGAGGTTTATTGCATTAGCACTCACTATGTGAAAAACATTGTGTGGGGCTTTGGGGGTACAGATGTACCCCCTTAAGTTTAAGGATGTTTTCCAGGAAATGGAGGTGTTAAGTGACTCACTGTCACATGCACATCCGCTAGACAGCTGGTCCTCAATTTTGCAACCCAGCGCTACTGTTTCTTCAATTTAAGGTGCCAGAAGTGATGAAGGATCTCCCATCACAAGGTGTTCCAACTACTGACAATCAACGGACCTCCCAGGCTACGGTGATACAGTTGATGTCCCTCCATTCAAAGGCTTCCTACTGATCCCCGAGTGCCGAGCTTCATCCCGTATCCGTCGCCCACCTGGCGAAGGTGCAATGTCCTCAAGCCACCACAAAAGGAGCACGCACCACCCAGCTCAACCCTCTTTCCTGGCACTGGTTGGTTCTTCCAGCCATGCACATGGCTCACCTGCTCTCCACCATCAAGGGCAAGAACTCTTCAGAGCATGAAATGATCACAGAAAAAGAGGCCCCAATGAAGTAAACAGACTAAGATGTACCTCAAAACCGAGGACGTGCCAGAACCTGCCAGCCAAGAATATAAATGGTGCCCAAGCTACTGAACTTGCCACTAAGCCGCAAAGAAAATTTATATCAATTGTACTCTTCTGTATTATAATAGGTCTGTACATAGATCAAAAAAATATTTGAGATGAAAGGGTGCGGCGTTCTAAACAAAGCACAGTCCGATCACATCCTTACAGACTCTGGCAAGTTTCCCCCAGTCTGGGCATCAGTGTTTCATCTGTAAAATGGGGTCGCTATTGACCACCTTGGGATCGGAAATAAACGAGCGATAAACGAGCACACTCCTGTCAGCACTTAGCTCTGTGTCTGCCAAGCAGAGGCACTCATCGGATGGCAGTGATGACCATTACCACCATGCCTGATGTTACAGGGCTCCAGTGGCCCAGCTGGGGGCAGTAAGGGGATTCTCAGAGGTGGCACAGACCCCCAGAGGGTTGCCCCAGATTCCAACTTGAGCTCTGGGGGTTTGGTCTAGAAGAGCACCCTGGAAATTTTGCTCATAGACATTTTTCTCAGGGACTTCCTAGAAATAATCGCTGGACTCCCTACAGAGTGCTCTGTAAGCCACGGCGTTGCCTCCAGACCACACCCTCCATGTACGCAGTGTCTCCAAAAGAATTCTAAGCCAGTCAGGGAGCTTTGATCAGCTCTGACTTTCAGACAAGACATTTGTCCTTTGCCAGCCTTGGACTCTGCCTCTCCATAACAGAGGCTAGAGAGAGCGTGTTAAAGGAGGGACTTTGGAATCACTCAAGGCCGGGTCTGCACTTGCTAGGTCAGGGGCCTCGAGCAGGTCAATAACGACTCCCAACCTTGGTCAGCTCCGGCCTCTTGGCTAAGAGTCGCCTGGCCAGCTTGCCCTCAGTCACTAGCCCTTTACAGCATAGGCCAGTGACCTTGAGACTGTGGAACACCCAGCTGTCACAGCTGGCCACAGGCCAGGGCAGCGTGTGCAAACCTCTGTCTTGCGGGCCGTTTGGCAGCTCCTAAATCTAATTGCAAACGGTGACACATCCCCACCATCAATACATTTATAATTCGTATTCTTTCGGAGGCCTTTAATGAATATGTCTCATTTGTCTGTTCTCATTTCTAATGGCCAAACACGACACCTAACTGTCACACACAGAATACTAATACGAATAACCCTTTAGGTGAGCTTAGTGTGCAAAACTGTCCAACCCACAGCATTCAGCAAACTAAGCACTTATTTTTAATTAACTAATTTTGAATGTACTAAGCGCTCACTATGTGTCACAATAGCAGTGGACAACAGAAGTCCACAGCTGAATCCCTGTCTCGTGATGTGAGGAAGAGCCGGGAAGACACAGCTAGCAAACGCGAACTTGTCTACATGGTAGGAAGAGGCAGGGCAGCAGTGGGGTTGAGCAGTGGGACTCTGGGTGCAGACTTCATGGGTTCAAAGAGTTAACTCTGGGCCCTAAAAAGGAATGAAGGGCTCCCACAGGCTACAACTGGACCCACAGAACATTGTGCCAAGCGAAAGGAGCTGGTCACAAAAGGCCAGAGACTCTATGCCTCCATCTCTCGGAAACGTCCAGAACAGGAAAATGTATAGACACAGAAAACAGAGTTGTAGCAGCCAGGGGCTGGGGGGAGGAGGGAGAGAGTGACTGCCAGTGGGTACGGGTTGCTTTCTGAGGGGATAAAAATGTTCGAAACTCGACTATCGTGATGGTTGCACAGTGTGATGAATGCAACTAAAACCACTGACTTGTATACTTTAAATGGGTGAGCTGTAAGACAGGTGAATTATAGCTCGATAAAGCTGTTTTTAAAACAGAGTAATTTGGGGCAAATTACTGACTTCTCCAAACCTCATTTCTTCATCTGTAAAGTGGAGATGATGATAATAGTGGCAAATTTTAAATTATTGTGAAAATTCAGAGGGATAACTTTGTAAAAAGCACTCACTGCTTTGACACTTATTGTTAGCAGCTATAGAAGATCAGAGGATCATTCACAACAGGCAGAAGGTGGAAGCAACCCAAGTGTCCATCAACAGATGAATGGACGAACAAAATGAGGTATATACACATACAACAGAATATTATTCAGCCTTAAAAAGGAAGGAAGTCCTGTCATATGCTACAACCTTGAGGACATTATGCTAAGGGAAATAAACCAGTCACAAAAGGACAAATACTATACAATTCCATTTATATGAGATGTTTAAAGGAGTCAGATTCATAGAGACAAAAAGTAGAAGGTGGTTACCAACAGCTGGGGGCGGGGAAAATGGGAAGTAAGCATTTAAGGAGACGCCTCACACAATTTAGTTTTGCTAGGTGAAAAGAGTTCTGGAGATGGATGGTGGTGAAGGTCATACAACCATGTGAGAGTATTTAATGCTACAGAACTGTACACTTAAAAATGGCTAAGATAGTGGGGACTTCCCTGGTAGTGTAGTGGTTAAGAATCTGCCTGCCAATGCAGGGGACACAGGTTCCAGCCCTGGTCCGGGAAGATCCCACATGCTGCGGAGCAACTAAGCTCGTGTGCCACTACTGAAGACTGAGCTCTAGAGCCCACGAGCCACAACTACTGAACCTGTGTGCCACAACTACTGAAGCCCGCATGCCTAGAGCCTGTGCTCTGCAACAAGAGAAGCCACCGCAATGAGAAGCCCACGCACCACAACAAAGTGTAGCCCCCGCTTGCCGCAACGACAGGAAACCCACATGCAGCAACAAAGACCCAACGCAGCCAAAATTAAAAAAAAAAAAAAAGGCTAAGATAGTAAATTTTATGTTATGTGTATTTTACCACAATTTAAAAACAAATTAAAAGACTGGGGGGATATAAGAGCTGGAGAAATGAACACTGTGGGGAGGAGGGAGAAATTTGGAGAAGGCTTCACAGGACAAAAGGCTCAGGAGCTGGGCCTTCCCTGGTGGTACAGTGGTTAAGAATTCACCTGCCAATGCAGGGGACACAGGTTCAAGCCCTGGTCCAGGAAGATCCCACATGCTGCAGAGCAACTAAGCCCGTGCGCCACAACTACTGAGCCTGCGCTCTAGAGCCCACGAGCCACAACTACTGAGCCCGTGTGCCACAACTACTGAAGCCCATGCACCTAGAGCCCATGCTCCACAACGAGAAGCCACGGCAATGAGAAGCCCACGCACCACAAGGAAGAGTAGCCTCCGCTCGCCGCAACTAGAGAAAGCCCGCACACAGCAACGAACACCCAACGCAGCCAAAAATTAATTAATTTAAAAAAAAAAAAAGACTTGGGAGCTGAAGCCTCATCAGAGCAGACTGATGGGGTGTCTCGGTGCCCACAGCCCCAGGACAGAACCAGCACACCAGTAAGATGCTGGCGCTGCCTTCCAGGAGTGCTCTGACTGCCTCCTGCTCTGCCATCCACTCTACCACCCAGCACCAGCCCACGGAGCACGAAGTGTCAGCTCAGAGCTCAGGGGTGTGGGAGCAGGAGCGAGTCACGGGCTCTGCTCTCAGACAGACAGACTCATCCCCTGCCAGTTAAGGAAGCTCCGCAGAAACAGAAGCCCCACACCTGGGACCTCCCGTTCACACACAGGCCCTACAGTCCAATGACCCAGAAGTGCTGATCCGGATTATCCCAACAGAGCAGCCCAAGTGTGCTGGGGGTGAAGCTGAGTCATGCTGATGTACAGGAACAAAAGACTCAGGAACCATCTCACGGTTCTCCTTTGTATGTTGTTTTCTCCCATGTGGTCGTGAGGGGAGGGTGGGTGGCAAGCAGAAGTTACAGAAGACAGGAGAGCTGCTTACAGGTCTCTAACTCAGAAAAAAAGAGACTAACTAAATTAGGCAGGGTTGACATCCACACAAGTTTGTCCCTTTAGTGTCCCTCCTCAAACTTGGTGCAGACCGTGGGATAAGCAAGTCCAGTAAGATGCAGCAAAAACCAGCGTGCCTGAAATTTGCCACTTGTGTTGCCTACTGCGACCCCCATCCTCCCAAGGTCCGAGATCCTACAGATATATTCCCACTCTTTATCTTTTAAGTCTAAAGTGGTAGAGGCTGGGGGGAGGAAGAAGGGAATACAGAGACAGCCAACTGTAATGCATAACTTTGCACCATTAAAAAGTGCAGCCCTGATTTCTAAAATCATTGTTTTAAATATTGTTTTAAACTTCTAGCCAATGCAATAAGGCAGGAAACAAAAATATAGAGGTAATCTATAGGAAACAATCTAAAAAATATTATTTGCATAAATCGTCGTACATCTAAATAGCTCAAGAGAGATGAATTGAAAGAATTCAGAGTAAGAAAATTCAGAAAGATGTCTGGTTACAAAATAAAGACCTAATCAACATTCAGCAATAACTGGTTAGGAAATATAGTAGGAAAAAAAACCTATTTATGGAGGCAACAAAAATATAAAACGTCTAGAAATAAACTTAACAAAATTGTGCAGGATTAAATGAAGAAATCCACAAAACAACTGTGATACATAAAAAAAAACGAATTTACCAAATGAAGACACTTCTATATTTGTGGATGGGAAGTTTCATTACCATAAACATGTTAATTTTCTCAAGATTAACTTTAAATTTAAAGCAATTTCAATCAAAATCCCATCTGGATTTTTTAAACCTGACAAATTTATTTTAAGTAAGTAAGAAGCAGGAATAGCCTAGAAATTTTTGAAACAAAAAGAAAATGAATTCAGGCCTTGCATTACCATTTATTAAAACATAAAGCTACAACAAAGTAGAAACTGGTGTAAGCAGAGACAAAAAACAAAGAAATTTCATAAAATGCTCAGAAATAGACCTATGTATACATTATATGCATACATATATACTAGAATTTTGTATATAATAAAAATGGCATTTTAGATTCTAGATTCAGTAAAGAAAGTGGGTTTGGATAACTGGTTAATTATTTAAAGAAAAATTATGAGATGCCTACTTCCTATCAACCAGCATGAATACAGTTTAATTCAAGAATTAAATGTACAAATAAATACACTCACACACATATGTAATTCAGGGATAGAGAAGGTCTTTCTAAGCTTACAGAAAATTTTAAAAGCTTTTGTTACATAAATAGTTAAAATGTCTGTATATCAAAGACTGTCATAATCTAAATTGGAAAAAACATTGTGAGGGGAAGACTCATAACATAAATGGTAGATAAACATTTATTATCTTTATTATTTTTTTAAATGAATCTTATGATTCAGTAAGAAACAGATGAGCACATCAATGGAAAAGGTCAGGGAAAAGAACTGTGGGAGGAAAAAAAAAAGTGAAATGACCAGGAAACAAACAAAAGATATTTAAACTCACCAGTAATAAAACTTTGAAAAATAAAACAATGAATTGGCATTTTTCACAACATTGGCAAAAGATAAAATAACTGACCAGCCCTGGAAGATGTTCAGGTAAATGGGCACTCACATGTACTGCTGGGCAGCTGTAAATGCCGGGCTAATTTACAACATTCCCGGAGGGCCATTTGGCAACGCCCGTGAAAAACCTTTGTGAAATGGTCACAGCTTTTGATCAGTAACTCCACTTTTAGAAAACAGCCTAAGGAAATAACCAGAAGTATGTGCAAAGTTGCGACATCATCATCACATGTTATGGCACCATGTGTACTTATGAGACACAGTTCTCTGCTTTAAATGGATTGTGCAATTTCATTCTTAAAAAGGTAACATCTAGATCCTGATATGATCTCCATTTTTACACATGAGGAAACTGATACACAGAGAGATCAAGAAAATCATTCAACGTCACACGACTAGTATGTGTTAGAGCCTGGATTCAAACCCAGGCAAGTGTGACCACTTAGACCCAGACTCTTCAACGCTAAGATGCCATCGGGGAAGCATCGATACCAAGAGCGAATCTTGACTACTACCTAACATCCAACAAAAGGGACTGATTTAAGTACATTCTGGCATATGCACATAACAGAATTAATGGATAGATGGATGGGCAGATGAGTGGAAAGATGATGGATGGGTGCGTGGGTGGATGGGTGGATGAATGAGTGGCTCAAATCACAAAGCACTGATTTAGGATTTCCACTCACAAGTACTGAACATTAACTTCACGGCAGGCAAATTTTCAGGTTCCATTTCAGCCCTCACCAAAACAGCCACGGAACAATTAAACACCAAAATCCAAGGCTTCTGCTCCCAGGAGTAAATAGTGAACAAAGATAGCATGAGGCAGCCCCGAAATCAGAAGGTGTTTCTCTTCCCAAAGTTCGTAAAAACGTCTTCATTTCATACAAGAGAGAGAGGTCAAAAGAATTCACAAAGTATGAAAGTCTTTAATTAAAGTCTGGGTCTCAAAGAACCACAGACAAAAGGCCTGACAACTGTCTGCACTGATACAGTAGCTCTGATAGGAGGTAGCACGCCAACGTGGACTAACGTATCTCGGATAGAGAGGATTACCAAGGATGCTGTGAAAGTGAGGACAAGAGAAGAGGATTCAGAACAAGCCAGGAGAGATGCTCCCTACATCCCTGTAGGGTCTCACCTACATCTGGTGAGGAAGGATTGGCATTAAGCCCCAAAACCATGACATTTGAGCCTTATGTTCCATTATTTGTTATTATCTTAATCCAGGTAAGATTATTTCCTATAATAAACATATTAATTGAAAATTAAAAAAAATTTTTTTTTAACATTTAACCTCTTCATATACAATTATGGATGAAGACGACAGAAGGACAGAATAAACCAAAAGAAGGATGAGGTCTCTCCTGAACACACGAGTGGCACCTACTAAGTGCGCAAGGCATCACCGTAAGCGGCTGGGGTGGTGGTGGGATTGTACTGCTGCTACTGGCGCTGCTGACCCCCCTAAATGAAAAAGGAACATCCGATGTGAGTGTGTCATATAGATACTTCACACCCATTTACTCATTTATTCACTCACTTAATACTTGCAAACCCCTGGGAGTTAGGTATCTTAGTCCCATTTTAAAAATAAAGAAACTGAGGCACAGAGAAATTAAAGCAACTCAACAAGGCCCCACACTGATTCAAACTGAATCAGTGTGATGCTAAGTCCAGAGATGCAAAAAAGGTGGTGTCCTGTGAAACTCACTCCAGGGAGGGGCTCGCACGCGTGGGCAGATGTCACCCTGTTCTCCGTGCCTCCTCTTTCCTGCCTTGATTTCCCCCACGACCCCACTCTGTGAGCCACTCCGTGAACCACAGCAGAGCTCCAGAAAGCTGTCAGAACTCTTCTGCGCTGTCATGTGTTGAATCCCGTAACACCCGCTTCACACAGACACCAGGAAGAACATCCTTCCTGAAAGAAACCCTATTCCATAGTCCCGACCTCAGAAGGCTTTTTATTTAACCCTCCCAACAACCTTCCAAGAAAATGTCATTGTCCCCAACTCACGGGTGAAGAAACAAAGGCTCTGGGAGGTTAAGCAGCATGCCCAGGTGACAGGTGTTGCACCAGCTCACCAAGACCTACAGTGAAAGTCCACGTGGGGGTCTCGACCAAACTGAGGTCTGATACCATGTGTCAACACAGCCAAGGGACTTCTAGTTAACTCAGCCCTGGCAGGCTCTCTTCTTGGCTGACAGGGTAGCAAAGCAGTAATTTTATCCTTGTGACAACAGGCAGCGCATTCACGCATAATCAGAAAGGTGACGATCTTGGACCATCACCCTCCTGCTATGAGTTATACAAGCCCAGCACCGAGCTACACAGTGGTACTGAGCCACCTGCCTCCTCTTCTCTCAGGACAGCTCTGCACACAGGCACCCAGGGGCTCTTTGGGTACCACAGGGCCAGTGACAGAGATGGAACAATAAAAGCACCACTGCTAGAGGTCCTCTGGATGATGAAGTGTGCGCACAACGCTTGTTTGCTTCACCTGCACAAGCACCCCCAAAAGCCAGGTATTGCAAGCATCCTGCCCAGTAAACCAACCAAGATAAGAAGTTCAAACAAGCTGCCAGAGGGTGCCCTGGCTAGAATATGGGGGAGGGCCGGGGGGGTGATTTTTAACTGAGACTGTCTGATTCCAAATCCCCTGACCTGTGCCCAACACCAGGCAACCTCTTTTGTGTGAAGTGAACACCTGGAAAGCCAGATGTTCACTCCCTAGGACACTAGGGACCCCAAAACCAGGATCCCAAATGAAACCCTGTCCCAGACACTCAAAGACCCCAAGGTAAAAGGCAGTCAGAATGGAATCGAGAGCACCTGGGGTACGTAATCCCGGCCCGACCGCTTACCAGCTGGGTGACCTTGAGAAAGCCATATAACCTCTCTGGGCTTTAAGTTTCTCATCCGTAGGAGGAGGGGAATAACAGTGCCCACCGCTTAGAGTTGGTATGAAGATTAAATGAGCTAATACCTATAAAACACTTCAAATGATGTCTGCTACTGTAAGGACTCAATAAAACGATACACGTTAGCGATTACTATTACTATTTTTACAAAGAGATGACAGCGTACAGGCTTCCAGCTTGTAAGAGGAGGTGATTTTGCTCCTAGATTTGGTTTTGAGGAGCAAAACAACACAACTGCAGCATCACCCTATGATGCCTGCGGGCCATCTGAAATCAACCCTACACAGGACCCAGGTTTCTAAACCAAACACTAGGTGTGGTTATGCACTTGGAAAGGTTTCGATCCTGATCCATTCTCGTCGCTCCTCCTGCCTCAGAGGACGGGGGAAGGCAGGGAGGACCAAGGACACCACTGTTTACCCAGACTGGTAGCACATCACCGCCCCCTGACTGAACAGCCCTGTGGTTGTTAGGACACCCCTTCCTCCTGCCAATCAGCACACCTGCTGCCGACCTGCCCAGTGGGCATCACCTGCACCCAATTCCTCTGAATCTGAAGAGTGAACTGTAAAGGGAATGAAACTCACAAGACCAGACCTGTTCCCTAGCCCTACCTTCCACCTTTGGCTTTGAGGATGACGTACCTCCCACCAGGTACCATATCAGGGTGCTGGGCTGTATCTGGGCGAAAACAGGGGCCATTATCCCCCATCCGCATAAAGACCTGCAAGTGATGGGTGGCTGAATTCCACTCTGTCTACCTGGGCAGAAGCATGGGCTGAGTGTGTAATAAAAGGACACAAAATGAGCCTACCCCGCTGACCAGGGGAGAGCTGACTTTATAATCCCGAGCACTAGGGATTCAGGAGTGCATTGTGCAACAGGACGAAAAGGGCTTTTCAAACGAGCTTGAAATGTTCCATTGGGCACTGACTCCAGCCGTGACCTCTGGTTTTCTTCTTACAACCAGGTTTCTTTTTTTATTTTATTTTATTGATTGATTGATTGGCTGCATTGGGTCTTCATTGCTGCGCACGGGCTTTCTCTAGTTGTGGAGAGTGGGGGCTACTCCTCGTTGCGGTGCGCGGGCTTCTTACTGCGGTGGCTTCTCTTGTTGTGGAGCACAGGCTCTAGGCGTGCGGACTTCAGTAGTTGTGGCACGTGGGCTCAGTAGTTGTGGCTCACGGGCTCTAGAGCGCAGGCTCAGTAGTTGTGGCGCACGGGCTTAGTTGCTCCGCGGCACGTGGGATCTTCCCGGACCAGGGCTCAAACCCGTGTCCCCTGCATTGGCAGGTGTATTCTTAACCACTGTGCCACCAGGGAAGCCCACAACCAAGTTTCTTGAAGTGCGGATTCTAACCAATTTTCTTTGTGTCCTCTCAAGCGTTCTGGAATCTTCTGACTGTTCTGAATCGGTGCTGAAGACAGATAAAAAGTAACCCCAAGAATGGAGGGCACAGGAAGTCGAGGGTCCTAGACAGACTGAGAATGATTCCTGGCTCTGAAAGCCCACACAGAATCTTCACTCAGCCACCATACAGGCCAAGAAAGAGCTACACCACATGGGGCAGCCCCTCCCCAGGGTGTGAGGGAGACCAGCGAGGTTGCAGGAGTGTCTCTGGCCAGACGGCACAGCACAGAGACCTCTCTCTGGGAGACTGCTTCCCCCACAGCCCTACTATTGTTGGCTTAGGGTCATTTAAAAACTGAGCTGACTCTTAAAACCAGGTAGACTTCACTTAAAATCCCAGCTTTTCTTCAAAAAAAAAAGTAAGAGAAAGGAAGAACTGGCAGCCCTGGGTCCACATTCCAGTACTGGCTGGATTTAACGATTGGCCCTCCTGGGTTTGCCACACTCCCCGCTCTGGGCTATAGTGTCCCCAGAGCTGAGCGTCAGGTGCCGTTTATCACCATGTGTGCTGTTGGTTTTCTTATAGCATAGAAACAGCTCTCTGTCCTCAAAAGCATCAAAACATAAAAATAAAACAAAAGGTGGACGAAAAGCCCACATATTTCAAGAAGACAGGGAAAACGTCCACCACACATCACCTTCCTCATTTGCATGACCAGCCGGGACCCCTCGGTGAAGAACACAGCACCGGGTGTCAAGAGTTGGCGGGGTTCCAATCCTGGCTTGGCAACTTCTGAGCTGTGGGACGGCAGGTATGGGCTTACCTTCTCTAAGCCCGGGGTTCTTCGTTATTAAAATACCGAGGCTTCATGGGGTTTGGGAAAGGATTCAGGAAGATACTGCATGCAAAGCGCTAGGCACAGGGACCCAGTTAGTGTTGGATGAGCGCTGGTGGTCACTGTCATCAGCGCTGTCGCAAGAAGCAGTCGTGCTGACAGTGGCGCTGGTAGCTGGTGGGAATGGGGTAGTCTTCCTTCTGGAGCCACTTCTTGCATTTGTTTCCCTCCCAACTTCTGAGGCCAGAGACCCACACATGGCCACACCCAAAAGCTGTCCACACAGACTCTTCCGGGACCACCGAGCACGCACCCCAGCTTCTTTGCCTTACAGACTCATACACCCCACCAAGTCTCATCTCTGTTACAGACCTGTTTATCTGGCTTCGGCTGTTCCGTCTGAATGCAACAGCCTTCCCACCTCTGCCTACCTGGCAGGCCCTTACTCACGCTTGAAGACTGTGATGAGACATCAGCACCAAGAAGCCTTTCCTGGATTCTCAGGCAAGATTCCTGAATCCAAACATTCTACGTTTGTTCGTCTTCCCCACTAGACCATGAGCCCTTAGGAAGCAGGGCACAGTCAGCCCTGTGACCCCAGCCCCCAACACACAGGTTCAACCATGGAGCCGGTTCACACCAGTAGGTGTTCTGGGAAGACAGCAGAACATAAAGGAAAGAGTGCAGGTTTGGGGGCCAGAGGCACAGCTTTTGTATCCTGGGTCTACCATTTAAAGCTCCGGTGGGTAATCCTGAGCTAGTCCACTTCATCCCTGGAGCTTGGCTTGCACAAATGGAAAACTGGGCTAACAAGATGTACCATGAAGGATCCTTGTGAAGAAGAGAAGAACATTAGTGAAACAACTCAATTCATTATTACCAGCACCCCCAACTACCATAAGACCCAGCTCCTCAGCCACCACCAACAACCCCATCCCCAACATAACTTATGACCCCTGACCTTAACTGTCCCCCATCTCCCACTCTCCTAAACTTCACTGCACTGAGAGCTCTGAGGGGCCCAACGTGGCCACGGGTTCCAAAATACTCCACCCTGACATAAAGAAACCCATCAAAGAGGGTAACGTCTTAGAAGGGAGCTAATCACATGTTATCTCTGGACATGTCTAAATACTACCATGAAGAATATAAGAATAGGGCTTCCCTGGTGGCACAGTGGTTAAGAATCCACCTGCCAATGCAGGGGTCATGGATTTCATCCCTGGTACCGGAAGATCCCACATGCCGCGGAGCAACTAAGCCCATGCGCCACAACTACTGAGCCTGCGCCCTAGAGCCCACGAGCCACATCTACTAAGCCTGCGTGCCACAACTATGAAGCCCGTGTGTCTAGAGCCCATGCTCCACAACAAAGAGAAGCCACCACAATGAGAAGCCTGCGCACAGCAACAAAGACCCAACGCAGCCAAAAATAAATAAACAAATTTATTTTTTAAAAAAAAGCTAGGGAAAAAACAAACAAAATGATCCTAATCAAAGGACAAAGGGATTAATTTTTTTAAATAATTACGAGAAATAAAAAGTAAAAGCTTCCTTAAAAAACTAAATATAGAACTACCATATTATCCAGCAATCCCACTCCTGGGCATATATCCAGAGAAAACTGTAATTCCAAAAGATACATGCTCCCCAATATTCATGGCAGCACTATTTACAGTAGCCAAGACATGGAAGCAACCTAAACGTCCATCAACAGATGAATGGATAAAGACGTGGTACATGTATACGATGGACTATTACTCAGACATAAAAAAGAATGAAATAATGCCATTTGCAGGAAAATGGATCGACCTAGAGATTATCATACTAAGTGAAATTAAGGCAGACAAAGACAAATAACAAGTGATATCACTAATATGTGGAATCTAATTTAAAAAAAGATACAAATGATCTCAGAATCAAAGACTCACAGATCTTGGAATCAAAGTTATGGTTACCAAAAGGGAAACATGGGGGGAAGTGATAAAGTAGGAATTTGGATTAACATATATACAAGACTACATATAAAGTAGATAACTAATAAAGACCTACTGTATAGCAGAGGGAACTCTACTCAATATTCTGTAATAATCTATATGGGAAAAGAATCTGAAAAAGAATGGATATATATATATATATATATATATATATGTGTGTGTATATATCTGAAACTAACACAACATTGTAAATCAACTATACTCCAATAAAAATAAAAAAGTAAAAAGAGAAGACTGGGTCAAAAAAAACAATCTAACAATCAGTTCTTTTAAAAGGACTAAGTGAGAGAACACAAAACGTAACACACCATCTATGAGAAAGAAGCTATAAACACTGAGTGATCTTCAACTATTATATTTCCTCTACAACAAATTGGAAAATACAGAAGAATTCAACGATTGTATTAAGACAATCCCACCCCAAAATAACCAATTATCAAAAGACCTCATTAAACTAATAACCAGGAAAGAAAATAGTACAAGTTACCAAAGAACGACTGGAGAGGGGGAAGGATGTGCCATGCTCAAATGATTTTATTAATTCTTTTAAACTTTCAAACAGTAACATAAAAGTTACTCAACAGATTTTAGATTATAGAAAAATATGGAATTTCCCAGTCCATTTGGGGGCTGGCATAATTCTGGTTCCAAAACCAACACAGATAATGCAGGAAAAACAAAAGCAAAAAACTTTAGACTTCTATTCCAGCTAAGATAGAGCAACTTTTAAGAAACCAATGTCCCTGCCAAGAACAACCAAGAAAGCTGCTAGGATTCATCACCTGTTCTGAAACACTCACGGCAGCCAGGATGTAATGCAACAAAATTCCAGACGGAAAAAAATTCATGGAGGTGTGCCTAGCATTCTGTATTCTGGTCTTCCCGTTGGGTTATTTACCAGCTCTTAAATGGTGTGGGGTTAGATACTGAAAGGCTTGGCAGAAACACAAAGAGAAAGCAAAGAAGCACAGGAAAGCTAAGGAGAGGTTTCCACAGTCTTAGAGGGCTGGGAAGACAAAAATTGTGCTCAGCACCTATCAGGCACTCCAGCGCCCAATCAAGACTGGAGGGTCCAGAGACTTCCCTGGTGGCTCAGTGGATAAAAATCTGCCTGCCAATGCAGGGGCACGGGTTCGATCCCCGATCCAGGAAGATCCCACATGCCACGGAGCAACTGAGCCCGTGTGCCACAACTACTGAGCCTGTGCTCTAGAGCCCGCGTGCCACAACTACTGAGCCCATGTGCCACAACTACTGAAGCCCGCAGGTCTAGAGCCCGTGCTCCTCAACAAGAGAAGCCACTGTGAGGAGAAGCCTGCACACTGCAATGAAGAGTAGGTCCCACTCGCTGCAACTAGAGAAAGCCCACATGCAGCAATGAAGACACAATGCAGCCAAAAATAAATAAAATTAAATCTTAAAAAAAAAAAAAGACTGGAGGGTCCAAAAGCTGAAATTAGTATGATAATCTCTAGGTCCATCCATGTTCCTGCAAATGGCACAGAAGGGAGGCAGTGTGCCTATACTCTGCACCTACTCTCCCTTTAAAATAGTTGACGTTTCTTAACTAAAGAAGGGTTAGAGACTAAACTCCTGAGCAGAAAGAAGCTGAACAGCTGAAATGAACTTTCAGGAGGGTCACGGTGCTGGGAAAATAATTTTTGGAGTTCAGGATCCACCAAGGCAAAAACAAAACTGAAGGCTTTCAGCTAGGGAGAGGAGGATGACCAGAAGTTACCAAGTCGAACAAAGACTGACAATCAGCCTCAGCTTCTGATCAGATGAGGTGATCTGCCTCTTCTCTGCCTGATGGAGGACAGGATAAATCCTTAGGAGACAGGCTGAGTGAATCCTCTTTGCAAGAAGGGAACATCATCCACGACATGAATAAATGTCCAGCATTCAATCAAAAATTATCAGGCACACCAAGACGCAGGGCCAAGAGTCAAAATAAATATTAGACCCACAGGAGACACAAATACTGGAGTTATCAAACAGCATCTTGAAAATAACTGAGAAACAGATAACCACCTGGAGAAGTTAACCAGAGCACAATTTATCTAAAAGTAAAAACAGAATAACTGAAATTAAGAATTCAATACATGAGTTTAACAGCATATAAAACACAGAATCAGTAAAGTGAAAGATAGGTTAGAAGAAAATATCCAAATAGAATCAGGGAACAAAAACAGGTAAAAATACAAAAAAAAAAAAGAACACAGTAGGCATGGGGAACATGGTAGCAAAGTCTAAATATGTGTGATAGGAGCCCCAGAAGAGGAAGAGAGAAAGATGGCAAAGAAGCATTAGGTGAAGAGATGATGACCAGGAGTCTCCTAAAAATAAAGAAAATATCAAGTCACAAAGACCCCAAGCAGAAAAAAGAAAACGATACCTAGAAACCCCATAGTAAAACTTCTGAAAACCAAACACAAATTCTCAGAAGTAGCCAGAGCAGGAAACAAAGTCACATTACCTGAAAAAAAAAAAAAAAAAAAAAACTTCCTTGGTGGCGCAGTGGTTGAGAGTCCGCCTGCCGATGCAGAGGATGCCCCAGTCCAGGAAGATCCCACGTGCCGCGGAGCGGCTGGGCCCGTGAGGCATGGCCGCTGAGCCTGCGCATCCGGAGCCTGTGCTGCGCAACGGGAGAGGCCACAGCAGTGAGAGGCCCACGTACCGCAAAAAAAAAAAAAAAAGACAACAATAAAACTAACATCTGAGTTCTCAATAAAAATAACAGAATTTCTAGGAGAAAATAAATGCCACTTAGAAGGCCTTATCCTATGGAAATACCCTTCTAAAGTGAAGTAAAAAAAAGGGACACTGTGAGATGCACAACAGCTGAAAGAATTTGCCACCAACCAGTGATGTGCTAGTAAATATTTAACAAAACTAGTTGTAGTTTTCTATTTCTGTGATATAAATACTCCCACCATGACTGATTTTAAGCCACCAAGGTGACATCACTGAATGTAGAGTTGGAAAAAGATGCATACGATCATTTCTCAGGGTCATGCCACTGTTACAGATAAACTAAAAAGAATTATTTAGGAAGAAGAAAAATTCTCTCACAATGAAATTTGGAAATGCAATAAAGAATGGAAATTAGCAGAAAGAATAAATATGTGAGTAAATATAAATGAATATTTAATTCGATGAATAATAATGGCATGTGGTCTTTAATATACTGTAGAATGAAAATGCATGGCAACATCAACAAAGAAGTGGGACAAATGGAGTCAAAGTTTCCTAAAGTTTTGGGAAGTAGTAAAACTCTCATTTACATCAGTCTTTAGTAACGTAAAAGAGACAGAGCCGTATATATATGGTCAATCAGTATATTATAAGGGGAACACTGAGGTAGGGAAAAAAACAACCCTTTCAAGAAACAGTGGATTCCCAACATTAAAAATAAAAAGAATCTTGATGCCCCCCACCTCATACCATACACAAAAAATCAATTCCAGATGACCACCTATCTAAATGCAATAGGTCAAACAATGAATATTCTATAAATAGCAAAGGAGAACATCTTCATGACCTTCAGGTAGAAAGCCTTCTTAAACTAGGACACAAAAAGCATTAAGAAGCTTTTATATATAAAGGAAGAGACTGATTAAGTATACTTCCTTAAAATTAAGAACTTCTGCTTATCAAAAGACGCAATTAAGAAAATATAAAGGTAATCCACAGATTGTGAGAAGATACGTAAAATACATATTTCTCACAAAGAATTTGTTTCTAAAATATATAATCCACTTTGTCAAAAGCCCGGGTAACTAACCAGGTTTCTGGGAAGAAACGAGGTAGGAGGCACTGGGAGGATGGATTATAATGGGATAATGATGACAGAAGCATGCCTTATGCATCATCTTATTTGATCTTCACAGTAATCCTTCAAGGCAAGTGCAATTTTTATCCCTATTTTACAGGCTCAGCACAACCCTAGTCTCCAACATGCTCCTAAGAGCCACCATCATGCATGGAGAAGGGTACTGAGATGCTTGGTTAGACACAAACGGTAATCAACGTTTGCCAATCTGTGAAGCACCAGCAAGGACATGGGTGTATCAGACGTCCCCTGCAGGAGCGGCTGCAACCAATACATGGGCAGAGCCCAATGTGAAACAGACTATATGGCTGTCTGAGGGATGCGTGGACAAGAGTCTGGGACTCAGGACAAATGGCGCTTAAGCCGGGAGCAAATACAGGACCCCAATATCAGAAGCAAATACGGGAGGGCTTCCGGGAAGATGGTGAAGGAGTAGGACGCGGAGATCGCCTTCCTCCCCACAGATACACCAGAAATACATCTACACGTGGAGCAACTCCTGAAGAGCACCTACTGAACGCTGGCAGAAGACCTCAGACCTCCCTAGAGGCAAGAAACCCCCCACGTACCTGGGTAGGGCAAAAGAAAAAAGAATAAACAGAGACAAAAGGATAGGGACGGGATCTGGACCAGTGGGAGGGAGCTGTGAAGGAGGAAAGATTTCCACACACTAGAAGCCCCTTCGCGGGCGGAGACAGCGTGGTGGAGGTGGAAAGCTTCGAAGCCGCGGAGGAGAGCACAGCAACAGGGGTGCGGCGGGCAAAGCGGAGAGATTCCCGCACAGAGGATCAGTGCCGACCGGCACTCACCAGCCCGAGACGCTTGTCTGCTCACCCGCCGGGGCAGGCAGGGCTGGGAGCTGAGGCTCGGGCTTCAGAGGTCGGATCCCAGGCAGAGGACGGGGGTTGGCTGCGTGAACACAGCCTGAAGGGGGTTAGTGCACCACAGCTGGCCGGGAGGGAGTCCGGGGAAAAGTTTGGACCTGCCGAAGAGGCAAGAGACTTTTTCTTACCTCTGTTTCCTGGTGCGTGAGGAGAGGGGATTAAGAGCGCTGCTTAAAGGAGCTCCAGAAACGGGCGCGAGGCGCGGCTAACAGCGCGGACCCCAGAGACGGGCATGAGACGCTAAGGCTGCTGCTGCCACCACCAAGAAGCCTGTGTGTGAGCACAGGTCACTCTCCACACCCCACTTCCGGGGAGCCTGCGCAGCCCACCACTGCCAGGGTCCCGGGATCCAGGGACACCTTCCCCGGGAGAACGCACGGCACGCCTCAGGCAGCTGCAACGTCACGCCGGCCTCTGCCACCGCAGGCCCGCCCCGCACGCCGTGCCCCTCCCTCCCCCCCGGCCTGAGTGCGCCAGAGCCCCCGAATCAGCGGCTCCTTTAACCCCATCCTGTCTGAGCGAAGAACAGACGCCCTCCGGCGACCTACACGCAGAGGCGGGGCCAGATCCAAAGCTGAGCCCCGGCAGCTGTGCGAGCAAAGAAGCGAAAGGGAAATCTCTCCCAGGAGCCTCAGAAGCAGCGGATTAAAGCTCCACAATCAACTTGATGTACCTGCATCTGTGGAATACCTGAATAGACAACGAATCATCCCAAATTGAGGAGGCGGACTTTGAGAGCAAGATTTATGATTTTTTCCCCTTTTCCTCTTTTTGTGAGTGTGTATATGCTTCTGTGTGAGATTTTATCTGTATAGCTTTGCTTCCACCATTTGTCCGAGGGTTCTATCCATGCTTTTTTTTATTCTTTTTTAAAAAATTTTTTCTCTATAATTATTTTTTATTTTAATAACTTTATTTTATTTTACTTTCTCTTCGTTCTTTCTTTCCCTCCTTCTCTCCTTTAGACAACGAATCATCCCAACTTGTGGAGGTGGACTTTGCGAGCACGATTTATGATTTTTTCCCCTTTTCCTCTTTTTGTGAGTGTGTATGTGTATGCTTCTGTGTGAGATTTTATCTGTATAGCTTTGCTTCCACCATTTGTCCGAGGGTTCTATCCATGCTTTTTTTTATTCTTTTTTAAAAAATTTTTTCTCTATAATTATTTTTTATTTTAATAACTTTATTTTATTTTACTTTATCTTCGTTCTTTCTTTCCCTCCTTCTCTCCTTTAGACAACGAATCATCCCAAATTGAGGAGGTGGACTTTGCGAGCAAGATTTATGATTTTTTCCCCTTTTCCTCTTTTTGTGAGTGTGTATGTGTATGCTTCTGTGTGAGATTTTGTCTGTATAGCTTTGCTTCCACAGTTTGTCCTAGGGTTCTATCCATCCATTTTTTAAAAATTTTTTTTCTTAATAATTAATTTTAATAACCTTATTTTACTTTACCTTCTTTCTTTCTTTCCTTCTTTCTCTTTCTTTCTTTCTTTCTTTCTTTCTTTCTTTCTTTCTTTATTTCTTTCCTT